>NC_054560.1:8359234-8392300 GCF_017654505.1 Polyodon spathula
TTTACCACCAGATGTCACTGCTGTGCTTTATTTCCACTACCTTTTACCATGAGCATAACTTTCTGCCAAGTCCTCCAAATTGTTTTAGCAGACTTCAGTTTTCTTCTATTGAAGGTGCCACAGTGTTGTTGATTCCCTCCCTGCGCGACAAGTATTAGGGCCCCACCTGAAGCTTGAAAGTCCTTCTGTTGCACATAGAGCTTTAAGAATCCTCACAGCACAGGGAGCGAATCTGCAGTATGCAGGCCACTAAGGGCAGTTCAAAATCAGTTTTTTTTTTCAAATGGTTATGTCGAAATCACACGATATATTAGCCCAGGATCTCGATTTTTAAATTTGAAATGTCGAGATGCTGACATAAATTATGGTAACTCGAAGATATTATTATTATTATTATTATTATTATTATTAATACAGTGCCTCTTTGACCCAGAGGCTGCAGCTCTTACTTGAAGATCCAGCAGTCTGTCATAACGGTGAACATTTCCTCCGGGCACACAGGCGGGCGCTCCATTCGATTGCCAGCCTCGATGAACTGCATCACCTCAGGCCCTTTCATTTTCTACAGCGACACACAAACAAAACAATCAATGAGAGAGCCGGTCTGAGTGGGTCCTCCATTGCTTTGTTTGTGTTTTGCAGGCGTTTTTAAAGATGATGAACACATAACCGTATATAAAAATTATATATATATATAGATTATATATATATATATTATATATATTATATATATATATAAATAAATATAGCTTTAATAAAATAACTATAAATATAAAATATCAAAAGAAAACAAATATAAAAAAATGAAAATAAAACACAGGTCTTAATATACAAAATATAAATAAAACAATGTATATAAAAATAGAATAGAAATATAATTTGTAGGACAGTTGACAGCAGCTAATCCCAACTAGTCTTAGTTGATCAGTAATGCCCTGCTGATAACAACGGCAGCAACTAAGCTCAATATATTTCTAAAATATACTGTTATAGCAGATTGTTGAAGAAATATAAGTATCAAAAACTTAAAAGATGTGCATATTTATGTGTAAAAGATTACGATCAGTACCCCAAAGAAATCACAAATATGGGTCTACTGTAGTGTATGCTGCAGGCACCAATAGTGTAATTATGGCACCAGATCCTTAAATAACCCTATAAAAGATTGGCAAAGTGAATTGGTCATTTTGCAGCTTAACCATTTTTGAGCATAGGTGACCATAATTGCACAGTGCTATCCATACACTCATTTCAGCCTGCTTTCACTGGGCTGTGTTTCCTATGACAATGGCTGCAGGGTAGTCTCAGTGCAGTGCTGTAGGAGTCGTGTGACTGACGGCTGTACCCTGTAGGGTTTCTGCCCGTAGGTAAAGGCCTCCCACATGGTGACCCCAAAGCTCCACACGTCACTCTTGCTCGAGAACTTGTGGAAGTTGATGCATTCCGGAGCATACCACTTCAGAGGCCACTTTCCAGCGGAACGAGCCTGGAAACAATAGGGAAGAAATGCAGTCAGCCCCTGGTTACTGAGGCAGGCAAAGTGCCCTGACTAGTCTTACTTTAGACCATCTTCATTGTACCATTTCATTTCAACCCTCTTTGTGTTGCCTGTAATTCTATTGTTGTTTCTGCTGAAACCATTATCAACCAGGCTTGCAAACTAATTCCACAGAGGCTGCTTCTGAAAAGACTCCCAAAAGCTTATTTTCAGACGTGGTTTTAAAAATGACCACTAGGGGGTGTGCAACTGTGGCAGCTATGAGTTAGTACAGTGGTTCTCCATCCTGGTCCTGGGGACCCCCTGTGTCTGCTGGGTTTCATTCCAACTGAGCTCTCAATTACTGAACTAGGCCCTTCATTGAACTGAGTTAGTAAATGGAAATCTCTATATAAAATCACAGGGGATACAAATGACACATTTGGCCTTTACCTTGTAGTAATTGTCATTGGCTCCCAGGGCCTTTGACAGGCCGAAGTCGCTGATCTTGGCGTAATGCTGGTTGACCAGAAGCACGTTCCTGGCAGCCAGGTCCCGATGCACAAAGTTCTTCTGCTCCAGGTAGAGCATTCCCATGGATACCTGGTGCATCAGCTCCACCACGTTCTCCACGGAGATCTCATCCCTGGGGGGAGTCGTTAATGAAAATGACTATAGTATACTGGGACAGAAATAACAGTATACCGTCACAAACACTATAGTGTATTGTCACAAACATTACAGTATACTGTCACAAAAAGTACTGTACACTGTCATTCAAATACCACAAGTGAAATTGTATATTTGTGATCCAAAAACTCTCTTAATGTAAAGCACATATACCCCGGCTCTACAGACTCCACTCACTTCTTGGTGGAAAGGAACTTGTTGAGTGGGCCCCCTGATGCCATCTCCATGACCAGCATGAGGTTCTCTGCCTCGCACACCCCGATCATGCGCACGATGTAGGGGTTGTCCAGCTTGTGCATGATCTCCGCCTCCTTCATCATCTCTTCCTTCGCTCCCTTCTCATTCTCACTCTTCAGAACCTTGATCGCCACGTCGATCTGCTTCCTGCAGCCTCGGAAAACAAAACCTAATCAGACAGACTCTGGGACCGTGTTATTGAACTACTGAAACCGGCGCAGCTCATGGGACCTTCGCAGAGGTCTTTATTAGTAAATCTAGGATCTGGTACTCATTGGGTCTCTATCTATTTATTTTAACTCCTAGTTTCAATTTAAAGAAGGACTGGAAGGGACTGAAAAAGCCTATAGTGAGTGCGTTCCACTGATTTTAACACTAACAATCCTTAAACAGAATAAGAAACAGCTTTACCAAGCTATCGGACCAGTTTACTCTATACTGTTTATGTTTCAAAACTTTGTATTTTTGAATTACCATTGTCATGGCTGATTTCACAGATCCTGATTAGCATTAGTCTTAGTCTACTTTACTTAAAATAACATTAGCTAGTCCAAGATGTGAAAACATCATCTGGTTTGTTACACCCAAACCTTTCAAAGTCTATTTTAATGAATAGAATAAGTTTGATATTCGTGGTCTGCATTGGGAAGCCACGTTCTCTTAATTGTATGTTAATAAGTGGCTCTGCACTGTCACCAGCAGGATTAATACAGAGTGGCGGTATTAAGATTCGTCACTGTTTCGATTATTAAAGAGAGCCAATGGCGCGGGTCTGACCTCCTCATCTTGTAGACGCCCTTCTTGACGCAGCCGAAGTTGCCCGAGCCGAGCTCCATCTCGTCGATCATCAGTTGCTCCCTCTTCAGGAAAAGCTTCTTGTCCTTGAGCTCCTCAGGGTCACTGTAGGGGCTCTCGTACACGCTGGTGTCCATGGGCAGGAGCGGGCGCTGGCCGCTCGGCACCTCTGGAGCTGCATGGGCACAGAAATGGCAAGCGGGGGGTCAGGGTGCACACAAAACATTTCAAAGTAGCTGCAAACGTGAAAGTTTATCGTATTCAAATGATGTGACAGTGTGACCTTTCAACCCTGAAAGCCCGATCTTCGCTCTCTGTTTATATATACAGCACGCACAAGTACTAAAAGAAAAATACTTTTTTAGTCGAAAGGTTTGTCGTTGAATTTCACAAGTTTCTTTTAGTATTTAATTGTTATAGGTATAGTTATGGACGATAATGTCTATGTAAACCAGAGTGTAACCGTACAACATGACCCCCTGTGACACTCCAGTGGCGTTTGTTACCCAGAGCAACTGTGGTAATTCTTGCATCCCAATGTGTTCACTTACCACTGTAGTTCTCGAATATCAAATGCAATAAAATAACAATAGAAAAAAAGGCTCACCTTTTGGAGGCGGGGTGTATCCATTATGACCTACAGGTCTCTGTAAAGAAAAACAACAAGTGCTTTACAAGGGAATACACCAGTTGGTATTGATTCAAGAGAACCTGGTTCTCTTGTTAATAAGCAGTAAGAAATTTGATAGTAAGAGCTTTGGTTATTACAGCTCTAGGCCCCTGTGTAAATATGACACATGGCCACCAGGGGGCGGTCTTTTAAGCATTTGGTGTGGAAAGCAGGCACCAGCTGGGGAAGCTGAGAAATGAAACTCACTTTATATGAGGGCAGGTTTGGAGTTGGGATGACTGAAAGTAAAAAGAAAAAAAGGAAGGAAAAAAAACATAAATCAATTAATTTGTCTTTAAACTCCATTCAATTTTTTACATTAATTTATATGACGGTTCTCATATGGAAACAAGTAAAATAAGTGGCTGTCTGCGTACCAGCTGTGTGGTTGGGGTTCGTGCATGGCTCCTGCAGCGTGTGAATCAATCCATCTGGTTTGATCTTGAGATATTCCACGAGCTGCAAACACGTTGGAGAGAAATACAGATTACTGTTTTATTCAGCAGATTTTTTATTTATTTTTTTTGTTCAGTTTATCCTTAAACTAACAACACCACCTAAATCCCACTTCGGTTAACCGAGAATAAATCCGCACCCCTGGATAAATCCGGACCCCGCAATCTGAGAACTTGCAAGAAATAGGAGAGAATCTAACAAACAGATGAGCCAAAATCCTGGTCCTGTTTGAGTATCTTATCACCAGAGGTTCGAGTTAATAGCCTGACAGAGTGGGCCAGGCTGAATGCACTGTGGGAGGGTTTTCAGCAGTTTCAGTCAGCCTGGTTGACAGAGCCTTGGGTTCAGATTGGAACAAGCCGCCCACACGCCAGAGCAGCTGTGGGCTGCTGTGTGCTACTCTACCTGCCATACGGTATCGAATTTAGTTCCTTCAGGCATGGAGTATTTCCCTGACTTGTCCAGGATGATCTGGTAATGGTAGACTGATTTCCCGTACATCATCGAGAGAGCGAACGTCCCCGCTTCCTTCCGGTCTCTTATTCTAAGGAAAGAACAATGACCTCAAAGCATTAGCCAATGCAGAGGAAGCCCTATGGAATAACATTGTGGCAATGACCCTCAAGCTACCCCTCGCTCACTGTTATATCAAACCACCACATACAGGACAAACATTTCGGCCAGAAGGCACTACCCAAAACGCCTGTCTACTCGACTTTCCTTATAGTTTAGCCACTAAAACCCCATGGAGAGGGAATAAAAGGACCTGCTTACAGGAACTTCCCATCTGGCTGCATTCCAGAGTAGAGTCTCCGCTCACCCTCCTCTCTGGAGATGGAGCCGTGGTACCAGGGCATCTTCTCGTGGGCTGTGGTGGCAATCAGCTTCTCCAGCTGAGGGGCCTGGCTGATGATGGCCTGCTCCACTGCGTCCCCCTGAAACGACAGTGCCGCGCCGTCACTGCCTTGTGGAAGAACGAGACGGCGTCCCATCTCAAGAGAAGATAAGCATGGGTGGGCACAGCCTCCTGGAAACAGCGGTGCTCCCCTTTGTGCAACAGTAAGTTTGCAGTAAATATTTATTTACAGGGTTTTCTCAGGGTATTTCCAATCCATTCATTGGGAGAACAGATAGGGGATTTATTATAAATGGTATCGTGATTGTATGACCCAATCCAGATTAGCCACCTGTTGCCGCATCATGGTCCCATATCAGTATCAGCATTAGACAGTGTGCAACATTCATTGGGTAGCCATGGCCCTGTCAAATTCATAGGAGGTTCTGATGAGGTTGTATTATGCACTGGTGAGAACGTAATACAAAAAGGTCAATGTGGAGAGAATCTAGTAAAAAACAACTGGACTAAAAACAAATTGAGAAGGTTAACCCTAGCCAATACCTGAAGCTCAGCAGAGAAATCAGGACCAGAGGACACAGTTGGAAATTAGGACAGAGAATAGATTAATTAGCCCTGTTATTGATACCGTCTCAAGCTGGCTTTACAATGTTTTTACACCAACCAGCATCCAGGAACCAGAAGGCCACCGACATGCTGGCTGGTCTCCTCTCGTTCTTAACTTTTCTTCATTATAAATCTAGTGTTTCTGAAGGATGTCCCCCTCCCCAGTTCCAAAATGAGAGCCCCTTACCTCCAGATTCCATGTCTGCCGCACGTACTCGCGCAGCATGTTGTCCCGCAGGCTGTCGAAGACGCCGGCCTTGGGCAGGGTGCCGCTCTGGCGCAGGCAGGGCTTCCGAAGGGTGCACACCAGGCCGTCGGGGTTCTTGGAGTAGAACTCGCAAAGCTCCTCTGGGCCGCAGTGGGGCTTGCCTCCGGCGATGGCGAAGGTGCCGTTCAGTTGCCGCTCGATGGGGTAGTGGTGGATGCGCACGTCGCACGCGACTGTCAGCACGTACCCGCCCAGACTGCGCAGGCACTGCCGCAGCAGGAAGAGCCCGTCCGCCATGCCCGCCAGCTTCAGCTGCTCCTCCGCCTCCTGCCGGCTGATGCTGCCGTAGAAGAAGGGTAGGTCCGCAGCCGGGTCCGGCATCGCGCCTGTCCTGTGAGACTCCTGTGTGTAGCACCGAACGCTGACTGCTGCTTCCAAACCTGCCACAGAAACAGCAGATAAAAACCCAGTGAGCTTCCCACAGCTTCTGAACACACAAGCATCATGTGCAAGCAAAATGAAACTATTACTATTAACCAGAGTCCTACAGAAATGAAGATTCGAAATGTAGGCAGGGATGGAAACAAGACTCCTATTGCAAACATTCCAGGTTTTACTACAAGATTGAGGTGAGTCATCAAGCCCAGGAGTGGATCAAACTACTATGCAACGGGAGTCTTATTTCGATCCCTGGTATGACTGCACTGATGTCAACATTTTGGAAACACTGCTCTATAGGATTGCTTGCTACTCCTTTTGTAAAAATGTTAAACATACATGAGCACCTTTTTACAGCTGTTAAGTATGATACCTTAATATAGGTGTCAAAAGAAACATTTCTACATTTTGTTAAAAATTCCCTCGAGTTCTGCAGCTCAGATGTATATCTCTAGCTTTCTGAGCTAAATGAAGATATGACTCATTTGTTTGCCCTATTGTGTCTCCAATAGTGCTTTGAAGAGAAACATCTGAGCCGCGTAGCAGACTCAAGGTCTCCTTGTGGAAGTCCATACAGGTTCCTTTGAGAAGGAGCGAGTGCAGTGTTGTCA
Organism: Polyodon spathula; assembly: GCF_017654505.1. Classification (NCBI taxonomy): domain Eukaryota; kingdom Metazoa; phylum Chordata; class Actinopteri; order Acipenseriformes; family Polyodontidae; genus Polyodon; species Polyodon spathula. The sequence goes on from NC_054560.1 coordinate 8,366,279, forward strand.
GTGCTGACGCAATGCTGTGTTGAGCAGGTTTGAGTGCAATTACACCCCCAGCCTGGTGTCTTCAGGAAACCACAACAGGAAGCTCTGAACATGAGGTCCTCCTGCCAGCGCTTCACACAGGTGCTCTGCTAGAACGTTCGCTGGTAAAACTAAACCGCATGGCCTGTCTCAGCCAATCAGAGTCCAAGGTACGTTAAACTTCCAAATGAAGGCTGCAAATCTCTTCAACTTCCAATGGAATAGTTGTGTTCTTATGCTATTCCATTGGGAAAATGACAATGAAATATTCTGTAATTCACATAGGCTATTAGCAGTACATAACTCCTATAGTATTCTATCCTCTGAATTTGCATTAGCTGATTCACTACAGTGGCGTAGCTGGAATCATTGATCAGGGGGGTTGTAAATTACCAATTTAGGAAATTAAAATAAACTGTGCTAAAAGTCATTATTATTCTAACTGCAACATTCGCCTAAAACATCAGTAATTTTAGCACTGTATTTAAAGACACTTAAGCTGAGCCTTACAACTGATGACCTTTGACCTCTGCACATGAGGGACTTCATCACTGTAATTAAAATGCAAAGGCCGTTGAGGAACAACAGTTTGAGTTGATCCTTTTTATGACGTTTTATGAAGTTTAAATTGTTTTAGTCTTGGAGGCAAACTAATCATTTTCTCGATGCTGTTTTGGTAAAACCGCCTGGCATTATTGTGAAACAGGTGGGGAAATAAGAGACTTGTTTTATTCTCAAGATTGTGGACGTTATTCCTGGTTTAAAAAAAAAAAACTTGAAGAAAAAGAAAGTGTTAACCGACACTGCAAAGTATTTTCACACCTCTATACAATAATAACGCATTTTATTGCTGATGTTAAATTGTCATTAGCTCAGCACACCAATGACTCTTTGCACACTGTAACGCTTCATACCCTCAATGGCATACTTGTTTTTATCGAATCATGCCAGCACTGTAGCTGTAACTGGAAACATTTCAACTAGATTCAGCGTGCGTCCTTCGGTCCCACGACCAAGTCAGCTTTCTCTTTTTCACCCAGGAACTCGAGAGCGGATGTCAGCGAGCTACCAACCCCTGGAGGACAGCCAGCCCTGAGCACCCTGGCAAGCTGAGTTCACTGTAGAGTGATGAGGAGAAAGAGTCAGGAGCGCCAGAGCCAAAGCTCAGAGTCCCCAGCGAAGACCAGCCTACTTTGCACAGCCAGGACGTGAACCTACGCTGTATGACTCATGGGACATGCAACAGCTGAAAGGCTACTGTGTGTCCCATGTCTGAATCTAGGTTGTGGTTTCCCCAGTCTTTGTGTTTTTTTGAGCTTTTTAGTTCACCTGTGGCTTTTCAGAAGCCAGAAGTTCTGGCAGGAGCTGTTTCATGGTGCCCACACTGGAATCTAAACAACCCCAGCACAGCCGCACACAAACGGGCTGACCAGAGACACAGCAGCTATCTCCAACCACAGAGCATTTACCAAGAAACGCTGAAAAGGAAATCAAAAAGACCTTGTCAAAGCCACTGATATCCATCCTTTGTGGACCGCTACAGAAAAGCTGCAGAAAGATCACTTTGAAAAACAATGACTGAGCCCCCATATGGATCCATTACCAGGGCACAGCATTGCCAGCAATGGGTTTGGACACATATTGCACAGTGGTCCAGCTACAGGAGCACATTGAGTGCTGTAGATATGGTGCCAGTGTACTCCAATGGATTCCCAGTGTATTTGTTCACACCATTTTTGATACCAGTGTCTTCATATAACTGTAGCTTCATGTGAACCTCTAATACAGAACCATTGCCATCACTGTGTCATTGCTGCATTGCCACAGGACATCAAGATTCACATTCTCATGATTATGAAAACAGTATGATTGCCTCTGTTTTGGGGGATTGTGACAGGAGGTCATATTTAACTAATCTACAGATTTAAATATCCTACATATTATCACTGTTTATTAAAGGGTCCATCAGTACACACTTTTTCATCTGTAACAATATGTTCAATTATGGCAGTATTTACTGTAGAGCTTACTTGTTTGGATTTTTTAAAGATATTTTTTTATATATATAAATGGATGACCAGCAGATAAACAGTGCTTTAGCAACCCATACTAAAAAGCATCCATTAACATGTTTTTGCTCCATTTGAGTTTATGCACCAAAGAACAACACAAACAGATTGTGCTAAAGATCACTAGCGATGTTTCCATCAACAAAACAAACACATTTCTAGCAAACTTGCAAAATTTCGCAGAAAAATATATGCGCATCTTACCGTAGAAAAAACCTGTTTCCATTAAACTGGATTCTAGCGAACAAACAGCTCCACATAATGACGTCACAGGCTTAAAAAATGGTTATCGCATAAATTATTGATGCATATATATATATATATATATATATATATATATATATATATATATATATATATATATATATATATATAAATTATCCAAATTAAAAACAATTACTGTTGTGCAACTTCATGCCAAGAAATGGTGTAAAAAGATGATGAAAATATTAGATATATCTGCAGCAGAAAATATGTTTGCAAGAGAAGCGAAAGAAAACAGGAGGGTGTATGTCGACATTTGTAAACTGCAGCCATAGAGTGAGCCCTGTCTTGCCTACAGTTAGGCAAAAGCTGTTGCAATTTACAACAAGTAATGAATTTGAAGAAATGGACACAAAAATGGACTCCAATTCCTCTGCCTTCCAACGACTGCACTGTAGTGCATAAACCATTGCCAGAAACAATGAGAAATACAACAGTAGATCTACCCTGTGTGCAGAATGTGTGCTGAAAGCACTGACCAAAGCAACATGAGTCAAATTATTATTTACCATCGTTTATGTTTACGTTTAATATAAGTGCAGCCATATTTGTTTAGAAAATTAACAAAATGATGATCCAGTACAGAAATGTGTGTGGTTTAAATGAGACAGTAATGCTTTCACAGCATTATGGGGTATAATAACGGACACAATACATGATCGTGTTCTAGTGAGGTCAGTATTTTGTAAGGTGTCTTTCATGAGACATGACTGTGCTGACCCCTGCATGCTATGTTTTAACCACAATTAACCAGTGTTGCTTGTTGAATATAATGTTATGTTAACATATTGAATTACATGCTGCTTTGTTGTTTTTTCATATAGGCTATTTAACGAAAAACTGACATGAAATACAACTGCTATTATGGATTCAGGTAGACTTTTGCGATGTAATTGTGTAGTTTATTTGATTAAATTGTGTTAAATAAAATATTATATATATATATATATATATATATATATATATATATATATATATATATATATATATATATATATATATAATTATGTGTCAGGTCTAATTAAGGACCCAGTCCCGGTAGAGACGTGCTGCGTTGACCACATAAATACCACCATGACTGAAAAAACTATGCGCTAGCAGCTAGCTCATAAAATTCGCTCAGAAAGTATTTCCATTGCATTTGTGCGCATAATTTATCGCACAGGATACATCTTTATCCACCCCTATAGAACATATTTGTTTTGTTTGTTGGCTCGCATAAACTTGGCCTGTTTACATCACAGTTGTCCAGCTTTTTTTATTTATAAGCATGTACCTTTTAAAAGAAAGGTACATGCGTATAAATACCCGCTCGTCTGCAATAACACATCACAATGAACATCCTACCAGGTATGCAGCAATTTACATGTAAAACGTAAAGTTGCACTTTAAAAATGAGTTCAGTATTTTAAAGTCCCATTAGCTACCAGTACAATAATGACCTGTTTAACTGGCTGAAACAGTCAGATCATATCATTAATACCAGCAAAAAAAAGTTGCCAGGAAGACCTTCTCATCCTTATATAGACTAACAGATGGGCTGCAGTAAATTGCAAGGTTATTATAATAGCATGTGTAAACCCGTTATATTGTAAACAGTTATTCCCGTCGGCCCCATGCGTTATTGTTTGCAATGTATGTGGATTATACAGGGATTATATCGAAGGCTGCTTTCTTTGTTGTGTTACTGTTTTCTTGGTCTCAGATGAACAGTTCTCTGCAGGCTGGCTTCTGGTGTGAGAATTTAAAAAATAATAAGCAGTTTAAAATACAGAGAAGTAAAAAAAAAAAAAAAAAAAAAAAAAGTTTGGAAAGTTATAAATTATGATTTTTTTTTTTTTTTGCCTACAGGCTGGGACTCAATTATAGTACGTATCCATGTATTATATATTTAATAAAGTTAAACGCCAGATGTGACCCTGTTTATAATATTTAAACAGTTGGTGGTGCTTAGATCAATTCAACAGCTACTTCTAGATCCGTTCATGCAGTAAATACACATGTAATTAATTAGGAACTGCTCCACCCAGCAACATGTGTAATCACACACTTTTTATTAACTAATTAGCAGCCAGCCCCCAAAAATGATAAAGCGTATATTTAGCAGACCTTTCCTCTGTATTTTTATTATGTTTAGAGATATGAATAGTGTGTGAAATAAGAAACACCTGTGGGATTCAAAGAGAGTTAAAGGCGGTGCTATTTAGATCCACTAGTGCTGAGATCATTCATATAGTCCCCCACTATCACCAAAGCGGTAAGCAGGTTTTTTCTTTTTTTTTTTAAAAATCGGTTTGATCATTGATCTTAAGTACTTCTTGGGAAGAATGGAAAGTACAGTACAATCACCAGGAAAAAAAAAAACAAAACTGAAGGGATATTAGCCCTCCAGGACCAGGATCGGAGACCCCTGCTCTAGAGTCTTACTGGAGACAAAATGGCTTACTTCTTTGTGAATCTACAACCATGTTCTCAAGGCCTCCATTTTCCATTTATAACAGAAGGCTTGACGCAGCCTCGCTACAGTGTCGCTGCCTATTTGTTAATGACAGCATACCCACCTATCACTTCTAACTGCAAAGTATGAACAGCCAATCAGAAGTTCCAAGGCGGGCACCAAAGTGTAATGGATCACTGGGCTGTGGCTCACAGTTTAGGTGCTGGCCTGCATGGACCTTATTGAAAAACAAAGCCTGCCTTTAACTTCAGAATGAAATTGCGTAAGCACAGTTCTGTGTTTCATTTTACACTACTGTATTTCATTATTTCCCTAAATATATTCCTGATACTCTGGAAATGTAATGTTACCAAATTCCGAAAAACAAATTCTGTTCTTTTTAAATATTATGGAGTGGCCTAAAGTTGCAGTTAAAATACCCTCTTGAGTTGGTTGTGTTTACAGAGTAAGCTGCTGCAGTTCCATGCGCTGATCAATGCTTGTTTTGTGTGATTAACATGCCCCTGGGGTTTCAGAACTCCAGTTCTGGGGTGTGAGCAGTGTTTTAGCAGTACACCCACACAGAAACGAGCACTATTAAATCAAAACAAAATAAAGGGCACTTTTTAAACGTGTGGACTAAATTACTTTCTCATCTTGGTGCAAGACATATATAGAGCAGGATGACAAAATGTTAAAAACAAGGCTTATACAGAACTTTTCCCTGTGTGTATTCTATTTGCAGCCCACCATCTCTCTGGTCTAGGACCAGGCACCGGTCTCTCAGCGCCAAGAGTTGTTGAAGCAGTATTTCCTTATAGCACGATCACTTCAATAAATGAGTTTCTGCTTTACACAGAACCGTGCGGGTTTGTGCCAGACTTCTAAATTGAAATCCAAGGATGAAATAGCTTTAACAAACACATTCTCGGACAAGCTGGTATTTCTATACATCTCAAAAGAGACTGAAATATTTATAGGGCGTGCCAGTGAATGCAGATCCCACATGTGTTAAACGATTAAACACCCTTACTTTAGCTTGGCTGTGTTCTGTGTCGTCTATATCGCCGCGGTATCTTTATCGTCCCCAATTCATCAGGGGGTCTATTCAGCTGAGCAAAACCGTGGGATCTGCATAGTGCTGACCTTTAAACCACTCTAGGACCCCCTCCCTGAGGAAATTAACTGAAGACGCTAACAGAAACGGTGTTGAATGTTGGATCTTCATAACCGTGATGCTCAGATTTCAAATGTCTCAGTGGAGCATGATCTGGATATACTGTGACACTCGTAAGACAAATCCTCTGTTTCCTAGTGGACCCTACTGATTTACAGCATGAATAAAAATATCAAAACAATGGGAAATATGCATGGTTTATTAAAGGTAATATATAGCGACTGGTAACCTAAACGGTATTCCCTGTAATAGACTATGCTGATTCAATATACATGACTGCATCCTACACAGTTCTATAATGGTGCTGAGGGATTTGATGTTACATCCACCCCCACTGAACTCTCTATGAAACTTTCTGGCGGCTCAGTCTGGAGAATACAAGGCTCTATCATTTTTTATGTTTAGTTTATAAGGCGTACACTGGAAATGTTCCAAGTTACCTTGCATCTGTTAGACACGCAACTGTACCTATGACCTATAATCCCCAAATTGAGATCTAATATGGGCCAATGTGCCTTTATATGTCAGGCATCTCTTCATTGGAATCCATTGCCTTCAAGCATGAAAACGGCCTCTTCACTATATCTTTTTATATCACTCCTAAATATTTTAAATCCTATCAGGGTTGCAAATCCTATGACCAGAGTCATGCAAACAGGACTTGTTCTATTTTTCTTCTCACTGTTTGTACGGCTGTTTAAATTGTTTATGTCCTGTTTGAATGATGTGTCTCTTTTCTTGCCGTGGAATTTATAATGTTACTTCTTGCCGGGACCCCCCTTGCTAACGAGATGTATATCTCGACGGTTCTATACAACGGTTCTGGAATCAGGGTTCAGAGACAAGGAGCTGTCTGCTGTGCCAAAAGAGAATGGGTCCATTTGCAGGGCAGCTAGACACACTTATATGTCTTGTCTACCTGAGATTTCGTTATGGTCAATTAGAAAAACACTTTATACTTACATCTAGGATTAAATGTGTAATTAGCTGCTTTTAAAAAAATACCAAGCAGCAAAACCAAAAACAATCTGTGATAAAGATAACCAATGTGGATACATAACTACACTGCTGGTTTATTCAGTCCAAGATCGCAATGTCTTTTCCGTGCCTCGTCTTGCATGACCGGAAAGCTCTTAACAGGTCTATAATGATGATAAAAGGTGCTACATTAAATACACACGCTGCACCTTTTCCAAAATAAAGTCTGGTAACTCTCTTTCAGAGTCTGCATAGTACACTCAGTTTAAATTTACTTTATGACTCTTTCTCCCTGGCAAATGCAAGTTTGTGCCACCAACTACCAGAAAGCGTGCCCAGGCTGCGTTTAATATTTCTGTGTGTTCTTGCTATGTAAAGAGTGGAGATCTTGTACAATACACGTGTAAACCATGCAGTTAAACTGAACATATTGTTACTGCCATATCCCAGTTGGCATTAATGAAAACCAACCTCAGTTGACATACAGTACTCTCACTAAGCCTTTGTATGCGTACCACGTTTTAACCTTAAAACCGGTCGCTGTAAATGATTTATTATAACTTGAATTTGGGTATTTTAGAGATCTGGCTACTTTGTTTGACTGTGACGACAAAACCATCCCATACAAGTTAATCTGTAGTGTATAAGCGTACAATGGATTTTACATCATCTAGTGTTGTAGAAAATGATTTACACATTGAAATAATGAATCAATGCACTCTCGTGTGTGTTTCTCTTCCATTTATCCTGCTTAATGACCGCTGAACTCTCAATATTCCAGCATACTAAAAATTTGTTACTAATGCTAATGTTTCGTTACCAAATAATAAGTGAGTAACTGCTGTGAGATCGGGGCCCAGTATCTGAAAGCGCTGCCTCATTTGTAAACACCTCCACCAGCTTCAGCGCCAGAGTCACACATGTTGCAGGAAATTGTGTGAAGCCACAGGAGAGCATGTGTGCACCATGCACACGATGTTAGGGGCTTGTTAAAACAATGGCATGGGGTCTGATAACCTATTTTCTTACAGAATCTGATGCTTGAGTCCTATATTCCTTATGCTATAATAATAATAATAATAACAATATAATAAATAATAATAATAATAATAATAATAATAATAATAATAATAATAATAATAATAATAATAATAATAATAATAATAATTATAAGGGGCGTGCACAGGAATAACAATTTGACCACTATTGGGGGGTTACATTAATCATTATATATATGCGTGTGTGTGTGTGCGTGCGTGTGCATGTTCTGATATCATTATAGAAATAAATAGCATTAAACTCGCCATTTCAATGAAAGTCCACAGGCTGTGGAGCATTTTAACACCAACATGTCTTTCTGCAGTTGCAGCTGTAACAAGCAGGGTGGCCAAAATCACCAGTAGGTTGAATACATCAGGATACAGAAGCGCCAGGTCGTGTTCTTTACAGACCTTCATGCACTCTGGTAAAGCCATTGCATTGTCACATTCCTGAGTATTAAAATATGCTCAACAATAAAACATACTGCTTTGCATGAACTCAACGTTGAAATTCTTGATTCGGCTTCACAAGTGCTTTCCCTTTAGTATATTAACAGTTTTCAGTTTAGCATAAAATAGCATCCTTTTAAAAATGTGCTGTTTTTCCACTAATTGTACCTCTGCAGCTGGACTCAAACATTAAGGGACACAAGCGGCAGCCCTTAACTGCACGTTATGAGGAATAGGTTCAGTTTGTGAGTGTCAGTGACAGTGAAAGGGCAGACACAATACATTCATAAGCAGAAATCAATATTTTGGAGATGACTATTGAGTGGGGGCAGTGGTCCTGCTTGCCCCCCCCCCCCTTGTGCACGCCCCTGATAATAATAATAGTAAGGAATGACTTATACTAAGGACTGAAGCATTCAAAGGATCTTAATCTAGTTACAATGCAAGGGAAACTGGCCTTTAACCTGATCTTCATAGTGTCTTTGAATCGTATTGCCTTGTTCTGCCAAGCTGTACCTATCTATGCCACATACAATACAACCACTGCACTATCAGAGCTGTGAATCTACAGCATGTCCTCCTACTGGCTTATCATAATGAGAACGATCATACTTTATCAACGCCGCAGAAAACAGCCGATAAAGAAATCAGTAGATGACGTTCGAGCTTGTAAAGGCTCTGTTTTAAACAGATGCCTCGGAGTCGATGCAGACCTTGCAGTTCTGTTACACAACTTCAAGAATTTGTGGCAAGGCGAGCGCCATTTTAGGGCTCTTTCTCAATTCATTAAAAGAGCAGTTAATAAATGAATTAAATAAGGAGTAGCGTTGACTGTTGGTGCTTAGCTGTGCTGACACGCTCAGAACTTAAGAAAAAACAGATTGTACAAATGAAACGCGGGGAAGTTCAAAACTCCTCTGTTACTGGACTTGCTAGCAACGCGACGGGACTTTGTGTTTGATACAGTATAATGCTACAGTCCACCAGCACTTTAGTATAACAATTCCATATTGAAAGCTACTCTTTAAAATAATGACCTCACATTTCTATGTTTTCCAATTACAGTAACTTCCACTCCATTTTAAATTCATTTGGATAATTGTATTACTACAAAAAAAAATCAGCAAATACTACCGGCTCAGCCTCTCCGTGCATGGGCTCTGTGTGATGCGTGACTCGGATAGCTTTAGAAAGCACTGCGTAGAAGACTCGTTTATTTGATCTTTTGTATCGAAAAATCAAGATAATGCTTCAAACATAGTTTTGTCATCCTGGCAGGGCTCTGTTTCAGTGTTAACAATGAACACAGATACATTTCCTGAGCTCTTGTGTCTGTTTCTGGTAGTGTTATTTTTGCATATTGAACCCTTTGACAGAGCTGCTAAGTATATTCAAACAAACGTTGTTTTTATTACAATAGGAATAAAAACCTTTCAACAGAGTATTCATTATTATTGTGACACAAAATGAGCATGAGGGAAAATAAAGTATTGTGTTTCACACAATACACATAAATACACCACACACACACGCACCCACACACATACACACGCACATTTATACATGTATGTGTGCATAAATATAATATCCACAAACATACGCATGAAATCCCTTTGATTATCTTTAAGCATCTTTTAGCTGTAGACAGTGAGATAATAAATACATACATAAATTATGATGCATTTAAAAAAGAAAAATTGCAACAGACATCTGCGATCTGTTATGGTCTGTATAATAAAACGATGAGATTCCTTCGTCAAAAATACTAGGCTTTCTTTTTTTAACTTCATCTTAAAGCGTGGCAGAATCACAAGTGTAGAATTCCTGCACATATGTTATGAAGAAGATTTGAATGCACTATTATAATGCATTTTTATGAGTTCTGTATGATTTGGAAAACGTAACGAGTGTTTTTGAATGCATGGAATGGAATTTAATTTACTGCTACAAAAATAATTTGTAAACAAAATCATACAAGCGCTTGAAAATATTGTGATGTACATGTCTTATAATTAAAAGTATTGTTCACAACTGTAACATGTGTTTATGATTAGGTAAAGAATAATAATGCAGTTTTGAAGTATTGCCATTAATTTAATGCGTGGCAAAACTATCGACACAAATACAGTCACAGAATTGTAACTATTACTGTTTTAAAAGCTGTTTTGTCAGTATCTTCACTACTGTATTCTTAAAACAAATATTTTAATTAATATGTATTGTTTGAACATTCAAATTGCTTTACTTGTGATTTAAAAAAAAAAAAAAAAAATAAACTGTTTTTTAAGAAAACAATATAGTGAAGACTCTGAGAGAATAGCATTTTCACATAAATGCTAGTATAATTCTGTGATTACCGAGCCCCTTTCAGAGTTCTTCAGTGGTTTTGTTATTTTTATGTGTTTTGCGACATTCAAAATGTTTTCATGCAGGGTAATTTCAAGTTAAAGTCAAGATATTTTTATCAGCAAACTTTCCCCCATAATTTACACAGGCGGCTCCAGTTTTTGTGCATGTAAACCTACAATATAAAGGGGAACTCATCAAAGAATCTTCGAAAATTTGCCTTTAAAAGATTTTCTTGTGTTTTTTATAACATTAACGTTGTGTGATTACTTTCACATAAATTGCGGGGAAGATGTACTAATGTTTGATAAATGCGCCTGACACATGCAATTCTGTGATTGTGAGGGTGGAACTCCATGCAGTGACAATATGCATTGAACTAAGTTTTATTTTCTGGATATATTATTTTATTGTAACAAAAACTGTAACAAAAGTGAATCTACAATGCATGTATTTTGAACTGTATCAAAAATGTGTCAGTGAGTATCTAGTTATATATACAATATATATATATATATATATATATATATATAATATATATATCTTATATATATATAATATATATATCTAGATATATCTATCTATCTATTATCTATCTATCTATCTATTATAGGATAGATAGATAGATAGATAGATAGATAGATAGATAGATAGATAGATAGATAGATAGATAGTATTATGTTAACGTCCTATACATTGATTATTTGAAATTAAAACTAAATGTAGGCTGAACTGCAAACTTACTTTTTGTTCTAGAGCTGCTATTTTTAAACAGCACCTGCAATGCAAGACCCGGTCTTGTGGGCTGCATTGATGGAAACACATTTTTTGATCACAAGATAAATATTTGAAATTTTTTTATTGGATTCCACAGAGTTGCTTCCACCCCATAGCTCACAAAAAGAATATATATATTTTTTAAATTAATAGTGTCTCGTCAGTCAATTCCCTTCAAAAAACTGTGGTAAACTTTTGTAAAACCCTAAAAAATGCAGGAAAGTGTAGAAGAATAAATGTATTAATTCTGTGGTAACAAACTGTTTTCAACAGTTTTGAATAAATGCATTCTGATATCCAATATTCATTCTAGGCTGTTGTTCCGTTATTTTCTAAAAGTCTAGAAAAGTTTAATGCATGATTGAATTCAACATAAATGAATACAAACTGAAAATACTCCTGAGTTTGAATGGGGTAAGAAAAATGCAAATCGACTGCACAGATGTACTCCTGTAGACCTATAGAAATAAATAATACTTTTGATAAGGATGAAATAGCCTACAATAAGAGAATAATCCTCACTCGCTTACCTTTGCTTTTCACAGCTGGCTAAAACGTTTGTCCTGACCTCTTCTTTAGTTTTTTCCTCTTGTTGGATTCTCGTATCGTCCCGAGAGAGGCTAGCAGGAGAATCCCAAAAAGTTATTTTCATGTATCAATGTCAAGAGCAGCGAGGCAGGCATCAGTTACAGCTTGCAGAGTGATGTTGGCTGACTGACAGATTCTGCAGTTTCTCAGAAACCGTGACCCACTTCCTCACTGTTCTCAAACTGTCACAAATGAGCTAAACTAAAAAACAAAAAAAAACGTTACCATCTCCTTCGCTCACACAGCAGTGGGGTCCAGAAGCTGGTTTTGCTGATTGATAGTCATATCGGAGGTGTCTCTAGAGCTGCCACCTCTGAGGTACAAAAAAACAGGATCTCCGAATGGAAGAGGGGGCTGTTACAAGTTTACTGTTTAGAAATCCTATATTCATCCAATAGGAAACATTGACAATAATGCTAATAGAGTGCTGCGGATGGATTCATATTGTGTGTCTATTGCAGTAATATTGCGTCCTGATTTATCTAACTACTGGCATTTAGTGTCCTGGGAAGGCATGTTGAATTCCCGGGACACGTTCCTCAAAACCGGGGAAATCCAGGAACAAAGGACAGGTGGCAAAATCATGGAACAAAAATACTTTACAATTTTTTTTTTCTTTAATTATTCCCCAATATGGATTTTCAGTTATCTGCAGCATTCCACAGGGCGATATTATGTTCCTGCTGCTCAGGCAGACCAAGACCCTCATGTATTCTGTAGCTGTGTTTCTATTTTAAACTGTGTACCTCTGAGCTTTCCAGCAACATTGATCAAATAGCCAGATCCGGATCCATTGCTGAGAGCTGGCTACTGTAATAAATAGCCGACTAACTTAACAATGGGCTTGCAACATTTTGTGTAGCGTTAACAGAAAGCATGTGTGCATAGCTGTAGTTTTCTTTTTTTTCTTTTTAAATTTAGTAGTCGCCAATTGATTTTACCCTGTTTTTCTCCCAATTTGAAATGGCCAATTGTATTTAGCTTCAGCTCATCCTGAAATACAATCTCCTGTGTTGCATGCAACCCATTTGCAATACCCTAGTGCACTGCCATTCTTTAAAATCTGAAATACCGGGCAAGTTTCTTAAGTTTGCTGTAATTTATGTTCTCAGACATTTTTTTTTGAAGAGGGTGCATGCACGATTGATCATTTTGGGTCTTCAATTAGCCCTACTTACAAACACCCTCATGCTGTACCTTGTCCAACATGTTCACTGTATCTGTATGCTGTACTTGCATGTAGCACTGCCTTATAATTAAGCCAGCTGTTACTGTTTATATAATTGTGAGAGGGTTTTGGTGTACTTAATTGCTCTGAGTGGGTGTATAATTACATGCTTTCCTCTGACAAATAAAAGACCCACACTGCAGGCTAAACCAAAAATGAGACAAACGGGTGCCAAGATAAATTTACTTCACAGACAGACTGGCCTCCCTACAGCCACCCTCAAAGAGGACTAACCCTATTCCTGAGTGGTTTGGATAGAAGTTCTTCAGCACTGCGTTTTGTATTTACTGATAAGCTTGTGTTACGATGCCTTCCCCAGAACTCCGGAGCTGCTCTTCAGTACAGATATACTGCATGTAACACAGGCTGGATCGGCCACATGGTCTTTTAGAAGTAAACACTATCTAGTGAGCTGCCATCTAGTGATCTTCCACTTTGGAAAATAAGTTTCACTGCGGCATTGGAGACTAATATAAAGACACCCTGGCTGATCTAGCCCACTTTACAAATGGCTACTGTGTGGCTGACAACTGGAACTGAAGAACTCATAAACCTCGAAGACTTTAACACTGAGTTATAAAGAAATCACAACATTTGAACAACGATTGCGATCAGAGCTACACTGAATGATTGCAAACCTGAAAAGGTTCGGGAACAGCCAGATAAACTAAAGAAAATGCTGTTGGAAGGCAGTCTGGTTAATGTAAGGACTTCAATGCTTTAAAGTTGTAGAATCCGTGCAGTTCTGCTTTCTGAAAATAATGCTGTGATTGACACTTTGGTGAAACCGGTCACTGCGTTCAAACCGCGCGAAACAATTCCAGGCGATCCTTCTACCAGGCCAGGCTGCTACTGGTCTGACTCGCCAGCCTCTCACCTCTGCAGTGGAGGCTGGTGTTCAAATCGGACTCCAGTGGCACGGGTCTCAATCTGGTCGTCTCTGCTTTTTCCACCTTGCAAAATGTGTGCATTTCTGTTTGCATCTCTGAATGCAAAGGACTTGAAATTAGACACATTCAGAACAGCAGGAATCTCATTGATGATTTCGTACCCCCGCTTAAGCTGAGAGACTGCAGCTTGTGAAAGGCTTTTTCTAACAGCTGCCACTGCAAATTCAGGACTGCTGGAGATACACTGACAGGTTTTTCTTCTGTCTCTGGGTAGAGGGCGCTCTAAACCAAGCAAAAGGTAGATGTACCGATGACAGCATAGGCTCACTAGCCCCAGTGTTCTACAGGATTTAAAAGGACAGGCTTCATATCTTTCAGGGTCTTTGACACTGTGGGCTATAGGACCCTCTGTGAGCGCCTGGGGTCCCGTGTAGGACTGTCTGGCGCGGCCCTCTCATGGGTTAAATCCAGGGGTGAAATTGTCGCATAATGGGTTCTTTCTCCTCCAGTTGGTTGGAGGGGTGCTGTGGTGCTCCCCAGGGCTCCAGTCTTTTATTTTTCTGTAGCTGACACTCAGATGTATTTCACACTCCCACCCCACACTGAAGCACCGCCTCTGTGCTGTGCCGTTATCTTTCTGAGGTACAAACCTGGATGTCTCCAAATTATCTGAAATTAAACTCAAAAGTGAGGTTTTACTTTCCGGTCCACAGAGTCACCTTGGCACAGCTCCCCTCCCTGGCTCTTCCTTTCAATTTGAAGTCTTCCAGTTTCTGCCTCAAATGCCTGGAATCTCTTTTGATCCTGCTTTGACTTTTGAGGACCATCTACAATCAATTACTAAGATTTCTTTTTGGCACCTGAGGAGTATAGCTGGGTTGGACCTGTACTGTCCCAGGCAGACACACTGGTTCATGCTGTTGTAACCCCTAGTGCTGATTATTGTGATTCCACATGCCTCATTGAACAGGTTTCAGCTCATACAAAATGCCTCAGCAAGAGCACTGACACACACTAAATCTATTTGCCATATTCACCCAGTTTTACGGTCACCACGTTGGCTTCCCTTGAAGCAAAGCATTGATTTCAAAACACTGCTCCTCCCTTACAAGGCTATTTATGGTTCTGGCCGTCTATATTTTATCCAGAATACTGAGCCTGTCAATATTTTCAAATCTAAGCTCAAAACACACCTCTTTGATTTGGATCACGCCAGCAAGCAGAGTCACTTACAATAGGACGTTGATTTAACATCTCATCCACAGGATGAAGCACAAGGAGGTGAAGTCAGGGTTAAGAGGTGACCTTCCGGTTACCACTGGACCACACGTGTTATATATGCCATAGCCAGTGGCACTGGAACAATTTTTAAAGTGGGGGTCCTGAAAGCCATTAAACAAAACCGTACCCCCTGTATATGATGGAGGCCATGCACAAACAAAGGGGGTGCTCCCTTGGCCATAGCATACCACTGGGTGTACAGAAGGCCAAGCTATGTACATTGCAGTAAACTGACACTTAAGAACTGTATTTTAGTGCAAAAACTGCAGACACAAAACGTCTTCTAAAGTATGAAATATAATAAAACACACAATTCTACTTAAATATAAATATACAAACCATTGCACACACATGTAATTTGGGACTTTTCTTGAAGTGCAGTTGATAGTTATATCGACCTCCTATATATTCCTGCAAATTGCCAGTTGCTAGCATTTAAAATAGCGTCTGAGATACCCAGTTTATTCTTCTCCAAAGATGTCATCGCTTTGGTTCTGGCCGCGTCTATTATTATTTTTTCCCCTCATGTTGGCAGGATTCCCAGTGGCGAGGGAAAGGACTTGGAAGCCGATCTCTGCACGCTGGGCTGCGGTGTTATTACTGCTCACTTCCTGAAGTCGCTCTCAGAAGTTTGAAAAATCCAGGCAGGCAAGCTACGGGAAAGGGTCCTTTTTCAGCTTGAGCACAGACAGACACTGCACTGCATTGAGTATGTGGAGAAAAGCAGGGAGCGTTTGAGGGGAAGACACAGAAGCTGACTGGACTATCATCGTTGTACTGTGTAGCTGCTGCCGCTCAAGAAAACACACAAGAAAAGGTGCGGACATATTTTTTAAATATAGATTTTTTTAAAACATGTAACTGCCAAAAACAAAACTTTTTCCAAACTTTTTTTTTTTTAACGATGTGAAAAATAATGACTTAACCCGAACACAATGCGCTGAAATTTCTGTTAGCTTGGTAAAGATTGGATTATTGCACGCTAATTGCATTGCTATCGTGACATCTAATCGTGCCAGGACACTTACAGAGTACTGCAAGTAACTTTTTAATATGTACTGCTTATTTATATCACAAATTCCACATTTTAGAACCGATATGACTGTGTTATTTATTATTTAAAATAAGCATATAACGTTTTTGCAATGCAATATAATTGTCTTGCAGTTTCAACCGACTCGTATTGTTAAACTGTAACTTGGTAATGCAATGCTTACAGTATCAATTTGAAATGCCTAAATTACATCTCACTGCAAACTCTTGACAAACAAAAAGCTGTATAATTATGTGCGGTTTATAACAAAGTTGGTGTGCTGTTTGGTTTTTAAGCAATATGTGTGATTTAGTTAAAAATAGAAGAAATATATCTGATTGGTGTGCACTGTAAAATAATTTTTTTTTTTTTTATAAAGGTATTTAATGCACAGAGCAACGTTTGACTTGTACAATAGTGCTATTCATAAGAGGTGCCGGCTTGATTTGAGTTGTTAAAAACGCGTGCACACACAAGTTGAATTTAACTAGCAGCGCATAATTATATGTATGCATTTAGGCAGAGATCTGCTAAGGATTCTGGGGCACGCGGCCAGGATGTCTGGGTCACATGGCACTTGTCCAAAACTTTTCATAACTTGAGTTTGTGAGGGAGTGGACCAGCATGGGAACCGTTATTTAACCGCTGAAATACTGGAAACCCGGCCCTTATTTTATAACAATGTGCAGACTCCAGTAGCAGGCAGTTAGTCAGACTGGTAATGGTCTTGTTAACTTGAACTCCGGTGTTGCAGGGCGGCGTGAGTCAAACATTGTTTAAATTAATCAACCCTACTAAACTTTGAATTAATGTAACTTAATTTTAAAATATGATATGATTTTTACTGTGTATAGAATATGATGAAAAATACGTGTGTTGCAATTTCCAAGGCAAATTACACAGGGATGTATTTATATATTGATCTGATTCGTTATGCACAGGGTTTGGTCAACCAAAAATGACGCGTGCCACATATAGCACATACTTTTGAGTAAATGGCCTTGCCCTTACATGCCTGATTAATTCGTTATGCAAATGGAATCCTTGGGAAATTGTGTGCAATATATAACAAATTAGTGATCACAGGCTGATAGCAGATGCTCGGTTGGCAGGTGCTTCCATTTTAAAGACTGCATAAATTGCTGATGGTTCAAAAGGAACAGCCTTCAAATACCCTGACAGTGTTAGAGGAATGACAATGTATCTCTGCAGGGCCATTTGAAGACATTGTGTCAAATCTGTGCCCTACTGAAATTGTGCTGGGGTGGGTGTTTCTATATTTTTGTCCATTGTCTGTAATTATTTCTTTTTTTTTTTAACCTTAGAATAACGTTCAGCAGCTGAGAACGCTATTTTGAGTGCCCTGAGAAGTAACCCTGAAGTTGAAGTCGAACACTGTGCTTAGGGCTAGGCTGGAACAAAGAAACTGGACTTGAACCAGCAACCATTTTATTACTACCCATTAAACATGAAAAGTACTACAGTACACTGTTGTTAGGCCAAAATTCCTATTGTAGAATTCTTGACACAAAATTAACTCATATGGGTAACACAACTGAAGAAGATAATTTGCTTCGGCGATATTCCCTTATCAACCTCTTCGCCTCTGTTGGGATCAATCCCAGATTCAACAGGAAGTCAGACTCATTTACCATTGTCAGCTGCAGGTGATTTAGTTAATGAGCTTGTGCCAGACTATTGACTGCTTGAGTGACAAGCTGCCCTACCTGTTACAGATGCCTAACACCTTACAGTCTGTTCTCAGAAACTAAGTAGCTTTGTGCCCAGTCAGTACTTGAATGGGTGCCCTCCAAGAAAAACCAGGTACTGTACTGTAGTGTTGTCGGTAGTCAGTAGGGGGCACTTCAATCGGCTGCAGCCAATCTAGGCGTGAACTGGCGGCCCCGCAAGCAAGCGTCTACCTTGTCTTGGCTCACCGATGGGACGGAACCCGTCACGGCAGTGTATCATGCAACACTGCCCATTACACTTGCTGTTAGGGGGTGGCAGTGTTGTTTAGGAGATATTGTCTTTCTTATGGAACACTAAACGCAACACGCAGACCAGCGACAATAGATCACTGCACGCTTGTGTATAAGAGCTCCAGTGTATTCCTGGGGCAAGAGTATAATACCATGCTACGGTTGCTGTTTGCAGACCCATGTCAGTGCAGCACCATCCTGATGAAAATCATGAAGCGATTGACCTGCCGAGTTTAAATAAACATCATAACTAATATAGATTACTCAAACTATATAACAGAATAAAATCATGGTAAAGCATAGGTATGCATTGTAAAGCACAGAGAGGTATGGTAAAGCATATTAAAAAACATGTCAAACTATGATGAAGTATGGCAAAGTATGTGGAAAATTACTGTGGTAAACAATTGTAAGGGCAGCCTTAGTTTTGCTTTAAGAAGTCTGTGCTTAAATGAGTTGTAACAACTCATTTCCAAGAGAGTCCCAGAGGCTTCCAACTAAACAATCAGAGCTTTCAGAATCCAAACCCTAAGTACAGCGCCTCTTTGACACTGCTTCAAAAGAGCCTCTGGCTGCACTGGCCCTCAGTGCTCTGTTATAAAAGCAGCTGCAGACTGTAGCTGTATAGTGCTCACTCAAGTCCAGTTGCTATTTTCTGACCCATGGCTTGGCTTCTTCAGTCCTGTTTGGTGCAATCCAGAATGTCCTGCTGGTGGGGGAAGACTGAAGCGAGTTCAGTACTGCTGCACTGTGATGTACTCAAATATTGCTTTCAGTAATGGGGAACCAGGGACTATAAAAACAGTTAAAGAGCAAGGGGCTTGTACATCACATGTCTTTACCGGCGGTTTTTATTATGTATAAAGTGTACAGCTTAAAAGAAAAGTAAATCATCGTTGCAAATTTCCCAGTTTTCCAGAAAAATATTGGGTAATACTGTGCCCTTCTCTTTCTAGTCGCTGTGAATGCCAGCAGCTGTCCGAGTGATTGTATAATAAAGGTTAGCCTGTCTCAGCACTACAGTGCGTAGAGCCGACAGCCTCACAGCGCACTAAAACGATTATTTACAATTGATTTCTTGGTATAAATCAGTATGTTTTTGGGCCAAATTCAGTGGGAAAATCTGAAAAAAAAAATCAACCGCTGAAATGGGCCTTGATCAGGTTATTTATATGCTTATTGATTAGCCCAGTAATTGTCTATTTGAGATTCCTCGTGTCCTCACGATCAGCAATTGCCTGGTTGCAATGCTGTGTTCTGATCTTATTGAATTTAGCTACAGTAACAGGGAGCGCTCCAGTCCATTACACTCTACTATCTCACGCATGCTGTGTTACTCACTCTGAAGGAACTTTTGTAGATGCAGTAACGGACCACAGAAGTGATGGATTTGAAACACAATGGTCCTCATACAGCAGCACACGCGCACTGCTATGATACCATGGTATATCAATGGATCAGAATATGAAAATGCTTTTGGCACAATAGCTACACAAAAAAAGGGTGAAAATTGTAAAAAATGAATCATGCTTATGCCAAGAGCTAAGAACAGTTAGAGCAAGTGGGAGTGGAGTTGTTGGCAGGGTCACCTTACATCTATATACGCATTAAAAACTAAATTAGCCAAATGTGCATTTTAATGAAAACCATTTCACTAAACTCTGAAAAACCGCACAATAACAGAAGATAATACAGAAAGAGCTTATGAAAATAAAAGGCAGCCAGGCCCAGCAGGACATGGTATGAACAAGCCTGGGGTACAGCTAAGGTGCAGAGGGGCCCCTGTACATTTTGACAGCTAAAAAAAATGATTCTTTCTAAATGAAAACACTAAAGAAAAGCACAGTGTTGGCTGGTTGACGGAACATGTTTAAACATTTGAATGTGGATCATTCTTTACAGCTTATTTTTCCCCCTATGGGCAAATCCTTCAGACTCAAGGACCCAATTTTCTACTGTAGGCAAATTGCCTATGTGATACTTTTACTATGGATGGCTTTAATATAACTGTTTTAAGGATGGTGGTGTTTAGATCAGACGCTATTTAGATCAATGTGTGTTACAGATAACAATCAGAAACCCTTATCTGTGGGGCTCAGGGACAGTAAGCACATAAGAAAGTTTACAAATGAGAGGAGGCCATTCGGCTCATCTTTCTCATTTGGTTGTTAGTAGCTTATTGTTCCCAGAATCTCATCAAGCAGCTTCTTGAAGGATCCCAGGGTGTCAGCTTCAACATTTTCTACATGTTAACCACTCCCTAATCCAGCAGGATGACCGTGGACAGCCAGGACAGTACTGCATACATGACATAACAAAACACGTTTGCAAAATCGTTATGGATGGACATGTGACCAGTGCCAACAGTGTACCGTGTTGCACACAGAGAGCACCAGCCCAACCCGAGCACCTGTTATTAGCTGTAATTCAACGTCTGCCTTCTGTCTCTTTGCATGGCTTCAAATCCCCACTAGCCCTGCACCCACTCCTGGTTTTCAAAACTACCTTCAATTAAGCATGATATTTAAATGGTCAGGAGCCAGGATTATGATGTTAAATCAGTGATTCCTCCCTTAAAACTGCATGAGCAACTCCTATTAATAAACCTGCAAACTCTGGGATGACTTATTCAGCTGTGATAAGTGAGATCAGTTCAGATTTACCAGGGCACTAACTCCTGGCATCTGGTTATTTCAATAATATACCTAAACAAGACAAGTTCTGGGTGTTTGGCTACTGTGAGTTTCAAAACATGTGCCTGTTATGCCCAAAATGAGTGAAACAGTCTTGTAACAGGGATATGCAGCCCTTGTTGTATACATTATAGAACACATCTCAGGGGTATCGCTTATAGAGTCAGGGGGTTGCCACGGTGTAGTGTTGACTGTTTATTCTGAAATGGGAATAACAGCTGAGCCTGCAATCTGGGAAAGGGAGCAGTGTCCTCCCAAGCCCTGGAGCTCAGTCCCCTTTCCGGAGGAGGAGAGACGTTCCCTTCCTCCAGAGCCAAATCATTTCCCATCTGCTTCCGATTACCTTTGCCTGGAGTTGGTCAGCAGCCAGGCAGCTGGCTGATGTAGCTGTTCTCCGCTTCCCTCAAACCTCACACTGCAAAAAAATAATAACAACTTGATAAAGTAAAAAAAAAAAAGTGATTTTTTAATTTATTTATTTATTTTAGAAGGGAAAGTCCTATCTTCATTAGTACACAAGTGACTAAACACGTGCCCCACACCAGGGCGATGCCACATCCAATTGGGCAGTGCATATGTACAGTAGCGTGGCTCTAGGATTACCGGGACAGTTTTTTTAAAACTCGTATCACAATGCATTCTGGTACTTGTAGTCTTACATCGCTTAAAGAAAAGATCTATTGTAAATAGATCAACAAAAATCCTATTTTATAGATACATAGTACATGAAACCTACATTGATGGGCATTAACAGTCTAACAATAGCCTGCTTCTCTTATGCAGGGGGGACAACGCTATGAGACCCATTGGATTTTGATTATCGCGTGCAGAAGACGTTACCAGCCCTGTGTTAAAAGTGTGTGCGTGCGTGTGTGTGTGTGTGCAGACAGCACGATTGCACTGAAGGAAGCGCCTGCCCGCTGTGATGGAACAGAAGGGAACGCCATCGTCTCTGTGAGCAGAGGTCAGGGGTGGAAGACATGTTGGGACAGAGAGCCTCAGCCTGGGACCGCACTGATGCTAGCATTAGTAACCATGGAAACGGTTTGGAGGACTGTAGCGTGCTTTGTGATCGCCGCCATGGTTGCCATGGAAGTCACAGGAAGTGAGACTACTGAAAGGTTTAAGTCACAAGGTGGGTAGCAACATAAATACTATTTATTATTTATTTTTTAAATAATGTCTGTCGCTTGTAGCTTTGTTGAAAACTATAGTAAAGAATGGGATTTTAAAAATGCTAAATTACTCTGCAGGTTTGCCACAGTAGGGTTTAACAAACTGCCATGAGTAATTCTTATACAGGCTGCTATTTGCCTGAGTTGGTTTTGATTGTTAAAACTGGGAAAGATGTAACTTTCCTTTATTGGAAATGTAGGTACGGTATTTTCCTCCAAATTACATCATGCTGAGATATTGTCATGTTGATTGCATTGAGTCATCTTGTTATGATTACTGTTATAAAACCTTTTTGAGAACTCATTTTTTCTTTGACTGTGCTAAGAAGAATTCCATTACACAACACTGCAATTGTACCTAACCACTAATAATGCAATTTAGTCTTTTGGATGAGACGTAAAACCGAGGTCCTGTTGTAAGTGACTCTGCAGCAGCAGTTGTGATGCGTAGTTCACCCCTCCAGTCTCTGTAAGTCGCTTCAGATAAAAGTGTTTGCTAAATGACTAATTCATAATTAATAGAAACCACATTAGACAGGGGGTGTCACCAACTGAACCACCCCAGTAAGCCATTTCCATTGAAACTGTGAAAGCAGTCTGTAAAAGTCTCATCTTACAGCTGATGGTTCCATCTGCAGTCGACAATGCAGTGTACAATTGAACGTAACACAAACGTACAATATTGCCTATGTTCATCACAGTTTTGTCCCATTCCAAATCAAACCACATGGATCACATTGGAGCGCTTATTAGTCAACTTCAGAGCAAGTTACAGAGAGACCATATTGTGCCAGCCCACTAACTGAGACTGACAGAGTCTCAATTCAAATCTGTCTGCACTCCCCTGCTACCAATGGAAGCAGCCAGGACCGGTTTCAGTTTGTGATCCAGTCTTAGTAAAAGATGGAAATGTGGCGTCAGGCAGCAAGGCAAGACGGAGTAAGACAGATTCTGACAGCCCTCCAAAGCCGACCTCTGAAACAGATTTTGTCCAGCTGCAAACATCTGGGACTTATAAGGGGAAAAGGCTATTTTCATTGGGGAAAGTATATACACGGGGCGCTATGCCATTTGAGAGGCCTGCTTAGGGTTCCTTCTTTTAAAGCCTAGAACAAATTGAACCAGTCTGACCTAGCATTGTTTATTTTCACAAGGTGAGCTTTTTTATTTTTACAGAATGGGAAGAATGGATTTAATGCGGTCTCCAGTAAAATAAAGATAGCAGTGTTCCTTCATTGGGGGAGACGAGGACTCAGTCTCAGCTTCTTAAAGGTTTTTTTGGGTTCATATTTTCATTGAAAAGTCTCAGTTGAAAATGAAACCATCTGAAAAGAACACACTGCACGTCACCACGATGCACCTTGTAATTCTGCTGTGGAATAAAGACATTCTCCCCTAACATTAACACCACGTGCCATATTTTTAAAGCTTTTACTTTTTGAAAGGAAAAATCACACTTGCATACATTACACAACGTATGTAAAGTTTATGTGGTCAAGTGCGATACGTTTGACCTATATAAGATGTGTGACGTTTCTGAATAATTGCACACAACTAATTATAGGAAAGGATCTCCGTGACTTCACAATAATAGCAAGTTCCCTTACAAAACAGGTCCTACCCACTATTATGGTTGTAGTATAGTTAATTAAGGAGTGAATGCTAGGATAATATGCGACTAAACCAAGTGTGCTCTGATAACCCTGACATTAGCCACAAGACTTCACAGGGGTCAAAAATAGCTTTTTTTGCAGACATCAACCCTCAATATAACATACAAGACGGATGGATGCCACGGTCAGGCTATAATACAAAACACACTTTTGTACAAGTTTAATGATACGCTTGCAAACACCTTGTCATGTTTGCCTCCAAACACACGAACCGATATTTGTTTGGATATTCCAATCCCAGCAGCACTAAAGACAGTTTCCGAGGCAGTGGTGCTACTCAGCTGACTCCCTTGTAATTCTCGCCCTGCATTAACACCACCCCAGGTGGAGAGGCTGTGGCACTGGCCAAGTGGGAAAAAAAACACTGGTAACCATGAAGGGGCTTGGCAGGGGCGAGGAAAACGGAGCTTCAGGTGCAGGCTGAGAACTGGTTAATTAAATGCAAGCCCACTGGGGATAATCCTATTAGTGCCATGTGCCTGGCTT
Source organism: Polyodon spathula (assembly GCF_017654505.1). NCBI lineage: Eukaryota > Metazoa > Chordata > Actinopteri > Acipenseriformes > Polyodontidae > Polyodon > Polyodon spathula. The sequence goes on from NC_054560.1 coordinate 8,390,864, forward strand.
TGGAATAAAAGAGCTGGCAAGATTAGCAAGCAGTTTGATCTTCTAGTCAGATGGAGGGGTGGTTGTAGAATCGGCCACTTTGCATTGCTGTTGTGGAATAAACATTCACTGCAGAGCAAAGGCAGGTAGGTGGAGGCACCAGATGATGGCTAAATATCTAATATTAACAGTGGCAGAGGCAGCTTTTTTTTTTTACAGGGCCCTACAACCCTTCTTGAACACAGCCTTTGATTTAATAGTAACACAGAACTGGGAAATAGCGATGGTCATAAAGAAAAAAAAACAAACAGCTGGAAATAGACTTGATCCATAACTTCAAGACACTCAAGCAAAAATAAAATGTAAAAAACTCAAGTTTGTACCTTAACTATAGAAGTCGAATTGTACCTTTTTGGCTTTCTATCAAAAAAGTTCCAATTTAAAGGAACTTACAAATGTGGACTGCTGTATACCATGGTAAAAGCACAGCAGTGTAGACAGGGAAGAATCATATAACAATGCCTGGATACCAAGGGAATACTTAAACCCAGCCATTGTTACTAAACACAAGTCAAAGACGATTATTTCATTTATGAAACTCAGTCAATATTGATGTTTCTGCTTCTTTCTGTCTGTGTGGTTTTACAAACGACAGACCTTCTTGTTCACTATATAGTGAAGCACAGTACATGCATAATTAAATGAATACCAAACCATAACCATGGTAAACTTTCTTTTATTAGGGATGTGCAGAGCGGATTTTTTTTCCTAGGGAAGTAGCAGTTTCCATAAATATACAGTCATGGAATATTTAACTCCCTGTTAACGAGATTGCTCAGACAGCACAGTCGGATCCCATTAGACAGCCCCACAGGTTATAAAGGATTGCTGCAAAGTTGAAAGGGCTTTCGGTTGTAGACTTGATGGGGCTTTTGTAACATCCCCTCCAAGTGGTACCAAGTGTTTGCAATTGATTGACTTTGAGTCTTTACTTTAGCACACATGACATACCATAATTCAGCGCTGCTTGGACCTAGTGATAACAGTAAACCCCTGGTGCGTTACCAAGGCCTCTAAAACTTAAGGCCTTTTAATTCGTCTTTTGTGTCTCATTAATTGAGTACTCGACAATGAAAATCACAGTCATTACATTAGGGCAGCGGTTCTCATAACTGGGAGTCCTGACCCAAAAGGGGGTTGCAAGGCTATTGTAGGGGGCGTAGCGTGATCCCAAAAAATACTGACATAACCTTATGATTAGGCTTCTGATTTTCGGTTTTAACAGATAAAAACCGATAAAATATACTGATACAAAAATGAAAACACTGGAAATGGTTATTCAATACACATGGACTTCACCTCTTTCCCATTAAAAAAAACCTAAAACAAACCTATTCCAATAAACCTAAAACAGAACCACCCAGTGCAGCTGAGCAATGTCCCTCCTTCTTGTCTTGT
>NC_054560.1:8392800-8442800 GCF_017654505.1 Polyodon spathula
TATTTCTTATTCTGTTTAAGGATCGCTAGTGTTAAAGTCAGTGGTACGCACTGACTACAGGCTCTTTCAGTCCCTTACAGTCCTTCTTTGAATTGAACCTAGGAGTTAAAATAGAGACCCCATTAGAGCCAGATCCTTGATTTACTAAATAAGGACCTGTACGAAGGTCCCATGAGCAGCGTCGGTTTCAATAGTTCAGTAACACGGTCCCGGAGACTGTCTGACTGGGTTTTGTTTTCCGGCGCTGCAGGAAGCAGATCGACGTGGCGATCAAGGTTCTGAAGAGTGAGAATGAGAAGGGAGCGAAGGAAGAGATGATGAAGGAGGCGGAGATCATGCACAAGCTGGACAACCCCTACATCGTGCGCATGATCGGGGTATGCGAGGCGGAGAACCTCATGCTGGTCATGGAGATGGCATCAGGAGGCCCGCTCAACAAGTTCCTCTCCACCAAGAAGTGAGTGGAATCTGTAGAGCCAGGGTATATGTGCTTTATTGGATCACAAAGGCTATAATTTCAACTATGTTATTTAAATGACAGTGCACAGTAATTTTTGTGACAGTATACTGTAATGTTTGTGACAATATCATATATTGTTTGTGCCAGTATAATATAGTCATTTTCATTAACTCCCCCCAGGGATCAGATCTCTGTGGAGAACGTGGTGGAGCTGATGCACCAGGTATCCATGGGAATGCTCTACCTAGAGCAGAAGAACTTTGTGCATCGGGACCTGGCTGCCAGGAACGTGCTTCTGGTCAACCAGCATTACGCCAAGATCAGCGACTTCGGCCTGTCAAAGGCCCTGGGAGCCAATGACAATTACTACAAGGTGAAGGCCAAATGTGTCATTTGTGCTGCTTCTGTGATTTTATATAGAGATTTCCATTTACTAACTCAGTGGTTTTCAACCCTGGTCCTCAAGAACCTGGTGTCTGCTGGTTTTCAATCCAACTGAGCTCTCAATTACTTAACTAGACCCTTAATTGAACTGACCGTTTGCTTAATTAGACCTTTTTCTTGTTTTCGGCTCTTAAACAGATGCAGATTTCAAGTTAGCTGTAACATTTTATAAGTAACTTGAACTCTGCAACTGTTTAAGAGCTGAAAACAATAAAAAAAAGTCTAATAAAGCACATTATGCACTTTGCCTGCCTCAATAATCAGGGGCTGACTGCATTTCTTCCCTATTCTTTCCAGGCTCGTTCCGCTGGAAAGTGGCCTCTGAAGTGGTACGCTCCGGAATGCATCAACTTCCACAAGTTCTCGAGCAAGAGTGACGTGTGGAGCTTTGGGGTCACCATGTGGGAGGCCTTTACCTACGGGCAGAAACCCTACAGGGTACAGCCATCAGTCACACGACTCCTACAGCACTAAACTGAAGCTACCCTGCAGCCACTGTCATAGGAAACCCAGCCCAGTGAAAGCAGGCTGAAATGAGTGTATGAATAGCGTGTTGCAGCGTTGCAAAAACTATGGTCACCCGTGCTCAAAAATGGTTAAACTGCAAAATGACCAATTTACTGTGCCAATCTTTTATAAGTTATTTAAAGACCTGGTGCCATAATCACACTATTGGTGCCTGCAGCATACACTATAGTAGACCCATATTTGTGATTTGTTCGGGGTACTGATCCTAATCCTTTACATATAAATATGCACGTCTTTTAAGTTTATGACACTTATATTTCATCAACAATCTGCTATAACAGTATGTTCTAGAAATATATTGAGCTTGGTTGCTGACGCTGTTATCAGCAGGGCATTACTGATCCATTAAGACTAGTTGGGAACTGTCCTACAAATTATATTTATATTCTGTTTTTATATACATTATTATGTTATTTTATTTTGTGTGTCACTGTAGAAAATGAAAGGGCCGGAGGTGATGCAGTTCATCCAGGCTGGCAATCGAATGGAGCGCCCGCCCGTGTGCCCCGAGGAAATGTTTACCATCATGTCAGACTGCTGGATCTTCAAGTAAGAGCTGCAGCCTCTGTGTCAAAGAGGCACTGCATTAATAATAATAATAATAATAATAATATCTTATTTCGAATTACCATCATTTATCTCAGCATCTCGACATTTCAAATTTAAACATCGAGATCCTGAGCTAATGTATCTTGCGAGCTCGACATAACCATTTGTAAAAAAATATATATATATTTTCCATTTGAATTGCCCTTAGTGTCCTGCACACTGCAGATTCACTCCCTGTGCTGTGAGGATTGCACTGTTTAAAGCTCTATGTACAAAGGATTTTCAAGCTTCAGGTGGGGTCCTAATACCTGTCGCGCAGGGAGGGAATCAACAACACGGTGGCACCTTCAATAGAAGAAAACTGAAGTCTGGTAAAACAATTTAGAGGACTTGGCAGAAAGGTAGTGGAAATAAAACACGGCAGTGACATCTGCTGGTAAAGATAGGAATAACCACTCCAGTTTGTTTACATTCCACAAAATAAATTTTTGGAAGAAAGGACACAACCTTCTAGTCACCATAACAGGAACATATTTTTGGGAGTAAAATGAAGAACATATATCCCTCCCAGTCGTTGGATAACATTCGGAGTGTCACTAAGTTTGTGAGACATCGTGCTTCATTCGAAGATGAGACAATTATCTGTGTTCAGGGACACCAAGAAATCTAGAGACAGAGGTTTAAGTGGGTTTAAAAGGGCAATAAAGGGAGTTTGGGAGTCTCAACACAGCCCCTCATTGCAAACCTTCCACAGAATTTGTTGAGTTCAGCACTGAGGCTGGGTTACAATATGACTCCATGTACAGCAGGACCATTTGGGACAGTTCAGGCTTTCCTAACTCACAATGCAGTGCATTCTGGTAGATTTTACCTGTCTCAGGGGTACCTTTCACAGCAGGACTACACTTCCCAGAATGCACTGGGTGCAAGTTGAAAAGCGTGAGCTGTCCCAGACTGTTGTAGTGTAGATGCAGTCATATGGTAACCCAACACTGAGGTGCACGTGCTCACAGAGCTGAGAGGGGAAGCTGTTCCATCTCTGTCCAGTTCCATTGTCGACCATGCCTTTGTTTATTTATTTATATGATCTTTCAGATTTGAGGATCGCCCTGGATTTGTGGATGTGGAAGCACGCATGCGAAGCTATCATTACTCCATATCCCACAAAACTACAACGGAGGCAGAAAGCAGTGAGGCTGCACCAACTTAGACCAGCGTTTCTCACTCCGGGTGCACTGGTTTCACTTTGAAGAATGAATGCAAGACAGAAAAACCGAGAACTGCAAACGCGCTACATTTATTTAATTGAAAATATGGGATTCTATAGGCTTCTGTCAGCACAAGTAATGTTAGCAAGCACTTTCTTTTGAAAATGAAACAGCGGCATATCATCAGACGGGTGTTATAGTGTTGCAAGCTTGTCTCATTTATCTCATTTAACTCTGTATCTTGCAAAACAGTTTGTTTCCCAGCTGTCCAGTGCAAGTATGAACTCTTTGAAAAGATTGCATTGACTTGTTGATGGTCAGAATGGCCTTGTTTGATTCTTAACTGTTTGTGTATTTTGACTTTTTAATTCTTGTCTATCAATAAAGGCCATATGCTGATTGTTGAAATGTATGTAATCTTCCCATTCCAGTCAACCCAATAGCATGTCTCCACATTCCCTGCACCCAGTCCTGGTTTTCAGACCTACCTCGTTCAGACTATTAATCTGACCCACCATGCTGTTTAATCTGCCCTTTGCCAATTAGACTTTTTACAGCCAACCAAAATCATCTGAGTCTACAGGTCTTTAAATGATTACCAGCAGATAAAGATAAGGGTTGCAGGCTGTGTTGTGTGATACAGACTCTGTCCCTTGTCAGTGAGATGAGGTTAAAAGCTTTAAAACCACCAATGCCAACGAGACCGGCTCTTTTGCATAGTGGTTAAGACTCTCGCTTGCAATGTGTGGGTTGCCGGTTCGCGCCCAGCTTCTGCCCTGTTGCACAAGACAACAACTGGGGTAAAACCAATTCTGTGCAGACTTAATGGTCTGATTACTTACAGTGCTAACCAGGTGTTTCTAAAAAGCAGGATTTTGGTAAAGGCTAAGTAAACTCAAACTCTGATTTATAATTGTGTTACCTGCAGCATTCCTTAGTACAGCCTACACCCCAACACCAAATCCTAACTTTATCATAACCTGCCAGCCACAAAACCTAATGAAATCTACCGTTCTATAGCACAATGACGTAACACTATGCTGAGGTATAGGTAGAGCGATGGCAATAAGGTAAGGGAAAAGGGATGCTACTGGGTCAACACTATTGCTTCATCCTGCACACTGCACACCCTAATTTTACTTAGAGATCCCACATCCAAGTGCATAGCAGATCCAGCTTTGCTAAGCTTCAGTTGTGATCAGTATCCAAGGTAGTAAATGCACTTTTGTGCGGGACACAGACCCATGGTTGGAAACTCACACTAGTCATCCTGCACTGTTTCTGAGTTTCAGAACTCCACTTGCTTGGGTACATAATTGAAATGACCGTGCTAAGAAGTTCAGAGAGAATCAGACTCCCGCTAACGCTATTCACACAACCTGAATAATACTACAGGCATTGAAACCATGGGCGTGCATTAATTACAGTCTGCTCTCTAGTCACGCCTGTCACGATATGAGTAAGTCAACAGCAGGTGAAAGGCATTTATGAACTTGAAAGCAGTTTTCGTTTTCGTAAACAGCGGAGGAGGCATGAATATTTCTTGGGAAAGGCAGTTCTATAATCTCTCCTGAACTCTGGGGCCTTCCTGGATTTTCCCGTAACATTAACCTTAAAGCAGCCTGTTCCTCATTCTGTTTGAAATGCCAAGGATATGAAAATGACACTGAAGCCGAATATCTATTGTGAGGTTCTTGGTGAGGGTTTTTTCTGTGGGTGGGAGAGAATGTAGACTCCCTTGCGGTAAATCTTTAAACAAAGAAATGGGAGTTTTACAAGGTAACCCCCTTTGTGTTAAAGACCCCATGAGTTCTGCTTCCTTTGCTCTCTTGAAGGTGTCATTGTATAACTTCCTACTGCTGCAGGACTGTCTCTGATTGCCTCCAAAGGGGAAGGAAAAGAGTTAGTAACACAGGGCAGGTTGAGAAACCCTAGCTGGCCTAAAGGACCACATGTGAGTCCCTTAAACATCCTTGAGGGTCACATCCCCCTCCCCCTCCCTTACAGCATGGTTATACAACATGAACTGTGGCAGGATGTTTAATCGTCTAAACGCTGTTTAGTTGCTGTGACAGCATTTTCTTAAAACAAAACCAAAAACATTTGCTTTGCTGCATTACCTAATGAAGGCTGCCTGTAGGGCGGGCTTCTCTCTAGGGGCAGTTGGTTGATTGACACAGGTGGTCACTCCTATCTCATTTGTTTTAATGCTGTTATATGGCCAGTGCTTTGGAATGCTTGCTGGATATAAAAGTTTTTAAGCAGCATGATCAATCATTTTAGTCTTACTCTTGATAAATATTTTTTGAAAAGTTGGCATAAATATACGGGAAAGATGGGCGATTGTAACTTCCAACGGTATTCGACTTCGAAAATGTTTTACCCAGGCATTAAATTAACTTAGTTTTGTATTACGTTGTAACTTTATACTTGAACTCTGTATGCACTGTATTACTTGGTAATTATTCATTTGTTAATTTCATATGTTTAATTTTACTGTCTTGAATCCTAAGTAACACCAGGGTAGCAGGTTTTATATACTGTACTGACCTGTGTTGTATTTCAAGACTTAAAATAAATACATTTAAAAAAATGAATAGGCCTACCCCTGGGTTCACTGGAAGGGTCAGGGAGATTAGGGGGGGGGGGCGGTCGTCACACCCTGAGCACGGAGACCCTGGGGGATGGGTGTCATCACTCGACCTCTTTCCTTAGCCCTGGGCATGGTGTAAACTGTGTGTCACAAACGAGATCAAACTCCAGTCCTTGCTGGTTACTTACCGCAATTGCCGCCCCAGGAAAGTAACCCTTCCCTTTTTAGTTTCTGATGTTTACCGTATTATGATGTAAATAAGGGTATATGAATATACGTGCGTGTTTTTTTTTTTTTTGTTTATTAAAAGCTGTCGATGGTTTGGTTTCATATGTACAGTATAAGCGCCCTATTTGTTGAAGGTGACTGTCTTTCTATCAGTTTATTTTCCTTTTCTTGAACTCTTTATTTTATTTTAATTGCCGCTTCCAAACCGATGCTTAATTAATATAAGCGTGTCCCTCAACAGGCTGATGCGTCTGTTTGCGTGATTATACGGTATTTGGGTGACGCTTTCTTGAGAGGAAGTGTGTCCTGCTCGAGCGAGGAGGTGGCCTACGATTCCTAAAGAAATCCCGAGGCGTATTTTAAAAGTCTCTTAAATTACTTGTTGATTTTTTTTTTTTTTTTGTAATTCGCTTTTATTTGAAGGTTTGCTGAAGAGTTACCAGTCAGCACCAAGTTATATTGTAGTCCTGAAGATCGGCGATAACTTACTGCTGTGTTACACGCCATCAAGTAGGTGAGTGTGGAAGGTTATAGAAACAAAAATAATAATAATTCAAGAGAGTGCGGGCGTGACAGGGAAATGGCTGTCACGTTTCGCAATACTGCTGAGTTCAGTCTCAAATGAAGTGAATTCAAACAGGCATTGCGTGTTGTCCGCATTATATAAATTACGCCGTTTGTTTCCAGAATTGGCGCCGCCGCGGGTCGAAGAGATTAGCAAGCCGGCTCTTTATTCCTAATCGTCACTGAGGAGAGCAATGCAACATGCGTGTTTAAGAAGTTATGCGTGTTTAGTTGAAGAAGCTACGGCGCGTAAGATCTGATCGACCTATTGTATCCTGTCGTGAAAACCGTCGCGGACTTGCCCTCGATAGCTTTCACCGATTTCTTTGCTTATCCCGGAGTTACCCTTACGTTTAAAATAAGCGGTTCCTGCAGGCCACGGGGAATAACCCGGGCAATCTTTATCTTTCAGTACACTAAGTATAACTGCGACAAAAAACAAACAAACCATATGCTAAGCTGTCACTTAAAATGTATAACCAGGCTTGCATGTTTAGTCTCTCTTGTTGGAGGGTCATTTTATGTATGTGTACAGCGGCTGGGATGGAAGTAAGACTCCTGTTGCATAGCAATTTGAGCCATTCCGGGTTTAATAGAAGACACCGAAGCTTGTTACCTGTGCATTGTGGCTCATCAAGCTCTTGGTGAAACTGCTATGCAGTCGGAGTCTTATTTCCATCCCTGTGCTGTACAATTATTATTTATTATTATTATTATTATTATTATTAAAATTAAAAGTAGTCTTGTAACCCAGTTTTGTGTTGTAATTTTTAAATGATGCAGCAGTGATCAAATCAGCTAGTGTCCTGTTTCATATCACAAGAATTACAAACAATCTAAACTTTTGGACTGTTTGCTAGTTTAATACCTAACATTACCTTAGGAAAGGTTATCCACAGTTTGTGCTCATCAAGATCTGCCCCTTCAAGAGATGAGAAGGACTATGAGTGAAGGGTGTTCACAGCTGTAGGTGCTGGGTTTCACATTGTGAAGAGCTGGCTATAGAAGAGTGTCTATAACACATAGGAAACAAAATGTGTGTGTCTTATTTATGAAATTAGTTTAAGATGTCTATAAAGTAGTCTAAAGTAGCTGTTTATAAGTTGCTAACACAGGTGTCGCTCACAGCTAAAAGAACTTGCACACTTTTATTGGCTAAAAGTTCCATTTCGGATGCCCTCATTGAATCTTTGTAAAATCAGCCAATGCAATACCAAGCCACTAATTTTGGACTGCCTTACCTAAAGTAACATTAGCTAGTCCCAAGATTTAATCCAAGTTGAATTTTGTTATGAGAAAAGACTGCATATTGTGCATCTGCATAAAAGCCTTAATCCAGCTGTCTTGTGTGTGTTGTGACAAGCTCATGTCCTGCATGTTAATGCTTCATTAATCAAGCACTTGTATAAATGTGAGAAACTGGCACTGAGTTTCTGAAGGGCTTAGATTACCAGCTGGCTCATTATGCAAACTGCACATCGAAACATCACTCTGCACTAAAAACCCACACTGATGGAAGTGTTTTCAGGGATGGAAACAAGATTCCTATTGCATAGCAGTTTGATCCGTTCCTGGTTTTACTATGAGTTTAGTAAGACAGACCTGAGCTTGTTACCTATACACTCTGACTAATCAAACTGGTATTAAAATCTGGAAAGGTTGAAACTGCTATGCAATGGGGGGTCTTATTGCCATCCCTGTATTTTACTGTGAACTCCACTCTAAACCCAGCCATGCTAATTTCACTGGTGCATTGCATTCATGCAAGTGTTGCATGTTAATAACCTAGCTGTCAGTCCTTCAAATACAGGTGGGGGATTTTGTTGTGAGAAAAGTAAAATAAATATTCAGCCTAACATATAACAGAATGCTGTGCTTGAAACTCTCACTAGCCCTGCACCCATACCTGAGTTTCAGAACTTTTTAAGGGATTGAAATGATCAGTTGCCAGGAGTATAAACAATTGTGCCCCTGGTAAATGAGCTCTGAACTGATCACAGCATGAATAAACCACACCTTTTACTAATAGGCGCTGTAAGGGAGAAACAGTTTATTTTACATTAAACGTCTGTCTGCTGGTCATTTCAATACTATACTCAAGTGAAGGTAGTTCTGAAATCTAGGCGTGGATGCAGGGATAGTGCAAGTGTCAGACCCTGCCAGCTTATTAATACATATTTATTTTGAACAGGTTCCATGAGCATTAGAAGAAACGGCTGCTACGTATAGAAGACTGACTTGGCAAACAAGTCTTAAGAAGCGCCCCCCACTCCCCACCCAGAGATGTCGATGGCACTCAAGCAAGTGTTCAACAAGGACAAAACGTTCCGGCCCAAGCGCAAGTTCGAGCAGGGCACCCAACGCTTCGACCTGCATAAGAAGGCGCAGGCGTCTCTGAATGCCGGGCTGGATCTGAAGCAGGCTGTGCTGCTGCCTCACGGGGAGGGGCTCAGCGACTGGGTGGCGGTTCACGCTGTGGACTTCTTCAACCGCATCAACCTGATCTACGGTACCATCAGCGAGTCCTGCACCGACGAGTCCTGCCCCGTCATGTCCGGCGGCCCCAAGTATGAGTACCGCTGGCAGGACGAGCACAAGTATAAGAAGCCCACCGCCCTCCCCGCACCCAAGTACATGAACCTGCTGATGGACTGGATTGAGATGCAGATCAATAATGAGGACATCTTCCCCACCAACGTTGGTATGGAGCACTTTCTAAAATAGACACAGGTGTACAAAGATGGACCAGCTGAGAGAATTCCAATACTGAGCTTAAGATCAGTTCTTAATTCACACACACATATACCTTCACATTGTAGAGCCGCAGAAGAATCTCATGTAAGGCAGTTAATTTTAATTTCACACTCGATTTAAAAAAAAAAAAAAAAAAAAAAAAAAAACACGTATTGCCCTTTATGTTGGTGGCAATCTCGCTCGCCATCAAAGCGTTCACTGTATCGGTGGACATTATGATAAACAGAGCGCCTGGGGTAAGCTGTAAGCGGTGTGGTACAGTGGTCTCGAACGAGCAACGGCTCAAAGAGAACGTTTCATGTGTTCGAAAGAATATAGTGCTGTTTTACATTGGCCCGTCTTTCTGCACCAGGCGAGGAGCGTGGCTTGTCTATCTGTCTGACAGCAGAAGAAATAATTGGTATTTATTGTGGATATACCATGAGCATTTATGAAGTACTGTAGTTATTCACCAGTGAGTCTGGCCAAATAACCCATCTGGAGAACCACTTATTTTTTGTTACATCATGGAAATTTATGATAGATATACTAGTTGACCGTTTGCTTACGTACAAGACTTAGGGTGCATAACATGTTTGCTATTTAACTGCTGTTCTCTACTGTTTTATTCTACCAAGTTAGGCTACACTAATTTACTTGGCAAGCACAGAGTAATCTCTCTTTGCCCAGGATTAATGATGCTACTTCCAATGAAATAGCCTTGTTGTATGACAGCGTGTGGCAGTAAAAGGTTAAGAAGGGATTATTCTTCTGGTTTCTAGTTCCAGTAGCATGTGATGTTAATTCTGGTAACATAAAAGTTTTTTATCGTGGTGTGTTTTTATTGCAGTTCCTTAGCTGTTTCCACATACTAGAGATCTAAAAGGGCCGCTTCTCAGTTTTGTTGCAGTGGCTGTCGCTATAGTAACACAACAAAGACGTCACACAGTTCTGTAGCTGCTCGCCTGTTCCAGTGCTGGCCCCTTCCTGTTGCTTTTGAACAATGTAAAAGGACTTCCTCGGCACGATTTCACTCCCTTCTCTTTAAAACGCGGACATCTCTCTGCCATGGTTTCTTGTTCTTTCTCATCCCTTTTTTTCAATCTGTCCTAATTTGGATCAACAGCTATTCTGAAGCTGTCTCTTAATCATTCAGGTGTACAATGTTGTTTATTTGTTCGGTACACACCTTTATTCAAGATGACTTGCAGGTGTTACAGGGCAGTACTGTATTACAATACAAGATTGTTTAAATGCAGTGCAGTTTATGGTAAGTGCAAATAATACAACTGATGTTTTATATGAACTAGGATGCAACAAGTAAGGATTACAGTAACTTATATCTACAATGACATTAGTAGTGCAAGGAGTGCATTAGTTGAATGCATTTTTCAATAGTTTAGCATCCTACTTTATTAAACTGAACTTGACCGCACGTTACTCCATTTCACCTCTGTAAGCTCCTTGGTTTTTTAAGTCACTCCTCAGTTTGTTATTGTTATTGTTATTGTCTGTTTCATTTTCCAGGTTACTCGACTTTATGAAGTAAAATGAGTTAATTCTATAGGGTGATGCAAAACCTTTAACCACAGCTGTACATGAATGAACTCAGTCCCACTGATTGCTTCAGCGAGGTTTAACCTTGAACACATGAGTGTCTTCGCATGCTCAGTGATGCCATCCCTGTGTCTCCTGTAGCTTAGTCTTCGTACATTCTTGTCATGGCTCAACCAAATAGTGACCGCCGTGCAGTGCATGTTGTAATTGTGTATTTGATCCCTCACTCCCGTAGGTACCCCTTTCCCAAAGAACTTCATGCAGGTGGCGAAGAAGATCCTGTCCCGTCTCTTCCGAGTCTTCGTGCATGTCTACATCCACCACTTCGACCGGGTCCTGCAGATGGGGGCCGAGGCACACGTCAACACCTGCTACAAGCACTTCTATTACTTCGTCAAAGAGTTCAACCTCATAGACCACAAGGAGCTGGAACCGCTGGTGAGTTCTGCTTTGCAGGAGGACAGGAAGCCAGTGTGGTCCCCAGGTAGGGGCTTGAATTCGGTAGACCAGCTGCTTTGCTGTGGGGAGGCTGTGTAGGGCAGGGTTACTGATGAGGACTTTGAGGCAGCCTTGCTCGGTGGTTGGAGCTCAGACACCTGGAGAATCTTGGTAAAGTAGGGCCATGAAGATGTCATTGCAAAGCTGTTTAACCCTATTGAAAATAGCTGGAAGAAAAGTAGTTTTGAACACATAATATATTTTCCATTGAAAGTTGTTTCCAAATTTTATTTATTTTTGCCCATTGCTTTTATATTGGGGGGTGGGCATGGCCTTCACCTATGAGGTCATCATGCATTTGCGTCTTCCAATCTCCCCATATAAAGACTAGAAGGGTGGTTATTTCAGAATTTCAGAGTCCCCCCTCCAGGACCAGGATTGGAGACACCTGGTGTGTAGTATTATATGAGCCAGGGAAATTTCTGGATTTACATTGTCATTTTACCTGTGCATAATTGAAAAAAAACATGTTGCCAAACTTTTTTTGTTTTCTCTTCACAAGACCATACTTGCCACAACACAGTTTACTGGTAAGAATATGAAGTGGCTGTTTTGACTGCCTAAGAGGAAAATAATCATTTCTAATAAGAAAAAATTGAACCCCTGAACTGCAGTGATTTTTACGTAAACATGCAGCTTTATTTAACCCTGTCGTTTTCCTCCTTTTTTTTTATCCATCAGAAAGAAATGACAGCCCGGATTTGTCATTGAAAATGGATCATCTCCCTTCACTGTAGAGACGCCAGCGTTGGGGCAACATTCCATCTCTGAGACCACTGTGGAGACAGAAAGAGAGTTTATTTTTATATGTGGCTCTTTTTGAGCAAAAAAGATATATGTATAAAAATATATAATCTGCTTAAAAAAAAAAAGAGCATCATATTTTTGGTGTAACTGATGTTTTATGAGTATTTGCTGTTTTTAAAACTTTTTTTTTTTTTTTTTTAACTTAGTTGAAATTTTGTTGCTGTTTTTAATGTAAATTTTACATATCTGTTTTATAGTGTAACAAATATTGGGATGAAAACTAAACTGTGTGACCACTAAAGAAATGAACTTCATGTGGCATCGTCAGTATGTAATTGATATGCAATATTGATTGCAGTTCAGTTTAATGGTAATAAGCAGGTGGTAGATGCGCAGTATATTCCCTAGACAGAATGTGAGCACAGAGTGACTGCGTTGGATACAAACAAGCAAACCTATTTCTGTCATCTGTTTATTAAGATGGAAGTGAAATTCAGTAAAGAGGTAGCTGCAGATGAATCGCGTACTTATTTAATCAATGCAAGTTTGACCAATGAATCCCAAAGCAGCCACTTCATATCCTGACCCTTGGGACCAGATTGGTTTGCATTAAGTCTTGGAGGCTGTAAGTGCTATTCAGATTCAAATTGAAACCACTTTGAAAGAATATGCAAACTTTGAACATCATTCGTTATAAACAGTTTTATAATTGCCAATTCAACTTCATGCTGTCGAATTGTGATCTGGCTACACACCAGTCTATGGGCAACAATACAAGAAAGCCTGACTCGATGAAGCTGCTAGCTAGTGCTTTGGAAGGCAATAATCTGAGTTACTGTGGAGCAGTATTTATTTTAATTGGATTAGCATTTCATTAATGACCCCCCTTAGCTGGAAAGATGGCTGAATCCTTAATAGGATAGGAGGTCATGGAATATTCTGGGGATGCTTCAGAAGACATAGGCAGTTTCCCTAGCTTGGTGTTTGCACCTTTTTTTAAATGTATTTTGAATGTAGTATTTTAGTGGTGAACGTCATTTTTCCCCCCTGTACTTGGCTATATTTGTCCCTTAATAGCCAGATAAAATTCACTTGTTAAACATAACAGAATGTCCTTCAGATTAGGGAGAGGGGACACAATGCATGCTACAATGTGAAATGCGTTACACTTATTAAATGCATACAGTACTGTTTAGGGTTGGCAAAGTTGTTATTGTGCGTCTTAAAGGATGATTTACCAGTATCCTTTGATTGCTTCACATGGCCCTCAGTAGCAATTCAGCTTTAGCGGTCAGATCACTTGTTTCCAGAGAAAGAAAAGCCCTGATCTTGTTCACCCATCAACTGTGCAACCGCCACTGAGGGCGATTTCTGTCTAGTCAATCCAGAGCTGAATTTGTCTCATCTCTAGCCTTGAGACATCAATTCCAGTCTTTCGATATCAATGGCAATTGTGTTTGTTTTTAATTTATTTAATAATTTCAAGGAGTTGTCTTTTGTCTTTGTGCTTGACAGATAGCGGATGATTAATGGCACATCATGTTGAGGTTTTAAATTAAATGATGGGAGACTTGACTTGTTTTGCCTTTAACGCTCTCTGTGTGTTTTAGTGAGCCAGAACTGCTGTGTTCTAGCTGGGATGTCTGTTCCACCAGCTGCTGAGGGGCTGTGGGGTTTTAAAGGCATTAGAATGGACCAGCACAACACAGATTCCTGCCTTTTCTTTGTTGTTGTGATGAATGTGTTCACTGGTACAGAATATTCCAGGACCAATGCCTGCTTCAGCTCTGTAGTGTTAAGACTTATTCTTATGTGTTCATTTAATTAACAGGCAAACTGGGGGCAAGTTTCCTTTGTTGGATGTGTTAGATTACATGTGTATTTGATGCTTTTAGTATATATATATATATATATATATATATATATATATATATATATATATATATATATATATATATATATATATATATAATATATATACACACACACACACAATAAAGCCATGTTATTTTATGACATTAAGTTTTCTCTTGACTTCTCTTCTGTGTTAAAGCTCTTCGGATCACCCTTCTCACTGCTTATGGTTACAGATATTTTAAAGGTCAATAAACTGCTCTGGTTAGTGGTTATTTTCCTTTTAAACCCAGAAGATTGCAGCATTAAGCCGTTCACATGAGAAACTGAATATTTTACTTCGAGGGACACCCAACCCCCTTTGTTTACATGTGGGAATTACAGAAGCAACACTTTGCAATATTTATATTTAATCAGTTATTAGTGTGCTTCTCCCATCAGAAAAAAAAAAGTCAAACCGATCTCTATTGTCATATTTCGTAGCTGTGATCTAAAGCCGTGCTGTGAGTTATGGGTCGCTGGTAGTGTTTAACTGGCATTAGGCACTGGAAATTCCCCACTGTTCCCGGAATCTTCAGCCTCAACAGAATCATGTTACTGACCTTGGCTGTTATGTTTCACTTTCTCCACTAGATGGCGCCATTGTACCCGATAGTTGTGCCTCGGTGGCAATGTGTGCTGTATTGCGTCAGAGCCTGGTGCGACATGCGATTTATATTATTAATAACATGTTCCTTTAATAAGGTTAGTTGCAGCTGTACATTAAGTGTGAATCTAAAATAAAGATTTTTTTTTTAATTCAAGTCTTACCTTTTAATTAGCTTCAATATAATTTCGATGGTGTTTAAAACTTTTCTGCACTTTGGAACAGAAAGTGCAAAGCAGTTATAACTGGAAAGTGTCTCTATCAACCAAATAAAGCATTGAGGGGACTACTGCTGTATACGTGGATGACTTAGCCTTGAAGATAATTATCAGCATCTGTTAGTAATAATATATACATATAGAGAGAGAGAGAGACTGCAGTTTCTACAGGTTGCAGCACAACGCGCCAGCAGGGGGCGCTGACGATCCAATTTAGTAGGATGGGACCATGCATGACGGCTGTTTAATATATTTGTATTCTTATAAAGGTAATAGGGCTGTAACACTCAAAACATGACATTTCTTTACACTTTAGGCCAATAAATAGAATTATTCCTCGTTCATCAACACGGATATCAAAATGCTGGCAGCTGCATTGTTTTTATTTATTTGTTGTTACCTGCAGGAGAATTTGCTCAAGTAACGAGAAACCCCCAAGATGACTACAGACTCGTTTATTTATGTGTTTATTCATTTGTGTATGTATAGACAAGTATTGAAGTAGCTTGATCGTTTTAAAAAGAAGCAATGCAATGTTTGCGCTTTTAGAGGACTGGTCGTTGTCTGTAAATGTATGCACTGTCGCCAGTTGTGGCAATTTCCGTTTTAAACATGTTTTTTCAGCGCTGGATCGACCACCTCCAGCAGGCTACAGCACCGCCCCACAGTCAGAGCCGGGAGATGAAAGCAGGGATGGTTTGTGACGCGTCTCAGCGGCCCGTCAGATCTCGCTGTGAGATATCTTTACAAAGTGGTGACTGGAGGAGATTGTATCGCTTTGATACACCGCACAAGTAGCAACGCCTTTGTATACAACTGTATTAAACGATCCATGCAATTCAATAGAAACCGAACGCTTACTGTGCAAAAGTACAATCTATTTGCAATCATGTTTTAAATTCCACAAGCGTGTAAATTAAAATACTGTAATACAGCTTTTAAATCTCGCGAGCAAGAACATCTTTCACATCTCACAAGCATGTCACAGTCTTCCAATTGAAATGTCGGAATGTGCTGCCACTCAGTATTTGGGCGGGTTTAAAGTATTCAGAACGAATCAATGCGAGCTACAAGTCAAGAAGGCGGGACATTGCCCAGCTGTATTGAGACTCTTTTTTGGCTACAGTATTTATTTTTACACGGGGAAAGGGGGTCAAATCAAGATGAATTGAATAACCATTCCTGGTGTTTTTCCTGCGTTATTGGATATGCACCGATTTCAGTTTTGTAGCTGTACTGGTATGCACCGCTGAGCTTTAAATTATGCGCTTGGGTTTGATTGCAGTCAGTACAGAATGTTTTCATCACCCAAAATGCTTTCTCGGTGCAACGTGTCGTGATGACCAGCACTATACCGAAACTGTGACACTGACTGTGACTAAGGCCTAGCCTCGGTTTGTAAAAGTTGACAGTGATAGTTAGTCATGCAGACGGATGCTGGCGCAATGCTGCTGTTAAATTGCATTCGCTCGGTGTACAGCCGCATCCGTTTCTGTTGCCAGCTATTGTATGTAGTTGCAGACCACGTGATTCCACTGTATCACAGATCAGCTCCTAGGCGAGGGAGACGTGCGCAGCGCGCTGGAGTGCGGCGTCTGAACAGAACATTTCATTCCCTCGCATTCCAGTATAGAGAAAGGGGCTGTGTGTGTGTGTGTGTGTGTGTGTGTGTGTGTGTGTTTCAGAAGGCATACAATGAATGCGGAGATCCTTATACAGTAGTGGTACATTGTGTCCGAGTTTCTTGTCTACTTTCTGTATTTAGCCAGGGATCATAAGAAATCCAATTATGATTCAAGTCTAAAGAGTTACCCGCAGTACAGAATAGCCCTACGTGACAAAACAAGTTCTAGACTGGACACACAATCCAGTTGAGTGACAACGTTAATGGGATTGTACCCATGGCTATTCTCTCTCTCTCTCTCTCTCTCTCTCTCTCTCTGTATGTGTGTGTGTGTGTATATATATATATATATATATCTATCTATATCTATCTATCTATCTATCTATATATATATATATATATATATATATATATATATATATATATATATATATATGGTGCTGTGCTTTTCTGCATTTGACACGTTTGTCTACACCATGAATCATTTGTGCACATGGTAGATTTTTATGAAAAAATCTAACAATAACATATACACAAGTCAAGACCTGACATACATGTACTTAAAGTAAACCTGCATACTCCCATGCCTTTTTAGAATATTGATAATAACTTCACTATGTAAAGACATGAAGATCTGGTCTGTAAATGAACAGAAGCCAGTCTCAAGCAGCCTGCTGCTGTGACCTATAGCTGGAATTGACCATGGCATGCCCAGGGAGCTTTCAAGACATGTTTCGAAATCATTACAGAGGGTTCTGGAAGCTTCTAGAATCTCTGAGAAGCCAGTGGCTCAATATAGAATCTTCTAGAATCATACATGGATCTGAAGAACTCTGTGTCAGCATTATAAAGTATTGCTGAAACACACACAGGTTTTTCATGCTTAAATATTATTTCACAATTTAAAAGAATATTTTTTAATTCTGAATTAGTTGAAGAGATATATTAGAAATATACAATTGTACCATATTGTGTTTTTTAAAAATCTGCCAAGAGTATAAATAACCCCCAGAAAGGAGAACACCACCATTCTGTACAGGAGAATGTGTCATTTATAAATTGGTTTATGCATATCTTTTTGATAGAGTCGAACATGATCATTTTTGCCTCTGAAGACATTTTTAGAGGTACTATGACAAATATTACTTGGTTTATTTAGTTCATTAGTTTGGAAAGATAAAATCTTACAGGAAATACATTGTCAGCACAATGTTGTAAAATCAGGCCCATTGATTTAGACACTGTAGAGCTGGGGGTCTCTGAGAGCTGGTAATAGTATATCTCATGTTGATTTAGACGCTGTGTAGAGCTGGGGATCTCTGAGAGCTGGTAATAGTATATCTCATGTTGATTTAGACACTGTGTAGAGCTGGGGGTCTCTGAGAGCTGGTAATAGTATATCTCATGTTGATTTAGACACTGTGTAGAGCTGGGGGTCTCTGAGAGCTGGTAATAGTATATCTCATGTTGATTTAGACACTAGAGCTGGGGGTCTCTGAGAGCTGGTAATAGTATATCTCATGTTGATTTAGACGCTGTGTAGAGCTGGGGATCTCTGAGAGCTGGTAATAGTATATCTCATGTTGATTTAGACACTGTGTAGAGCTGGGGGTCTCTGAGAGCTGGTAATAGTATATCTCATGTTGATTTAGACACTGTGTAGAGCTGGGGGTCTCTGAGAGCTGGTAATAGTATATCTCATGTTGATTTAGACACTGTAGAGCTGGGGGTCTCTGAGAGCTGGTAATAGTATATCTCATGTTGATTTAGACGCTGTGTAGAGCTGGGGGTCTCTGAGAGCTGGTAATAGTATATCTCATGTTGATTTAGACACTGTATAGAGCTGGGGGTCTCTGAGAGCTGGTAATAGTATATCTCATGTTGATTTAGACACTGTGTAGAGCTGGGGGTCTCTGAGAGCTGGTAATAGTATATCTCATGTTGATTTAGACACTGTGTAGAGCTGGGGGTCTCTGAGAGCTGGTAATAGTATATCTCATGTTGATTTAGACACTGTAGAGCTGGGGGTCTCTGAGAGCTGGTAATAGTATATCTCATGTTGATTTAGACGCTGTGTAGAGCTGGGGGTCTCTGAGAGCTGGTAAGAGTATATCTCATGTTGATTTAGACACTGTAGAGCTGGGGGTCTCTGAGAGCTGGTAAGAGTATATCTCATGTTGATTTAGACACTGTAGAGCTGGGGGTCTCTGAGAGCTGGTAAGAGTATATCTCATATTGATTTAGACACTGTGTAGAGCTGGGAGTCTCTGAGAGCTGGTAATAGTATATCTCATGTTGATTTAGACACTGTGTAGAGCTGGGGATCTCTGAGAGCTGGTAATAATATATCTCATGTTGCTATAAATGGAAAGTGAAGACCGGAAAAGCTAGCAGTCATGGAAGAATTCCCTGAAGACCAGCACCCTCAACATGAATAGCGTATTAAAACAAATTGTCATGCACACCAGACAAGTGGGTCCCAAGATATAGTCAGATGTCACTGCAGTGAAATCTCTCTTTTAAGGCTTCATGGTTAAGGGCATTCTATTGACACAATATACTGTAAAGCCACCTTGAATATAAAGGCCACTATCTGCAGTAAAGCATCAATAAAACTAAGATCAATGGGAATGCACCCCCCATTTAAGGCCAGAATTGCTTGCTCCCTCAGCTGGCCTGTTCTGTGAAGCTTACAATTACAGTATGGGGAAGAACACCTTTATATCCAGGGGAGGTTTCATCAGCTTAATTCGCCCAAGGCACAGTGTACAGATGTTTTTTTCTGCTCTGACTTGCAGTTTTCTTCAGAACCAGCTCAACACCTGTTTCTGAGAAAAACTTATTTAATGTCAATGCCAGGAACACCTTCATTGCAGGAATGACGTATAGAATGGTTTACAGGTGCTTTAAGTTTGTTTTTCTTCCTTTTAGAAAAGTAGTGGAACAAACGTGCACTTGTGCGAAACATTTAAAAATACATTTTCTAAATCAATTTTGCGGGGCAGGCACTACTAGTTATGCTTAATAAAGCTTCACATTTCTAAATGACAATTATAAATAATAATTTTGTTATTATAATTTTGTTACCCGCAATAGTTTAAATGGAACGCACGTGTAAATAATGTTTTTGGATCAAATGTGTTTAATTTGAAAATTAAGTTTGTGCTAGATATGGCAGGGTTGGGAGGAGTTGGGGTAGAATCCCTAGTGACTAATAATCACTGTGTATATTATTTATTTATGTATTTATTAGACGCCCTTATTCAAGGCGATTTACAGTTGTTACAAAATGTCACGTTACACAGCTGTATTTTATACAACAGTTATAAAATACAAAGAAGTTAGTGTTAAGAGCAAAATCAAGTAAGAGAAAATAAGGAACACATTAAATTAGGTTTGAGAGCGATTTGGACTAGGAACAGTTAAACTTACAGTAAAATGATTTGCTTTTAAGAGTATACCGGGGTTGTAGTGTTTTGCGAAGGGGTTATTGTATGGGATTGTATAATTTAGTTGTGTTAGTGTAGACTGTAGCGGCTTCCTGGAGCGGGGCCTCCCTTGTATGTATGTGGCCGTGTTCTGCCATCGCTGGTACCGACACTTGGTTTTGTTTTGGGTTTTTTTTTGTACTTTCTTACACAACACTATATTCAATATATCGACACACACACACACCGTGTTTGCTACAGTATCAAATTACAGGACACAGATACTGATTGTTTAGTATATGTGGTACGTACTGTACTGCCAAAACAATACTATTATTAATTCAATAATTGTAATACACCGCAATGTGCTGGGGGTTCATGCAGCCTCTGAATACAGTATTTGGTTTTTTACGCGTTATTCTGCCGTTTCGTTCTTCGAACGCCTTGTCTTCTTTCTCTTCAAACCTTGAAATTGCATCATGTGAGTTAGGGCACGGGGCCAAAACACGACATAATGTTTGCTTTAAGATGTGTGCATTGGCAAACGTATATCAAGGAAGCGCATAGTTACAAGACGTTCTAAAAACGCTCCAGGAACGCCTATCCAAGTTGTTTGCGCTCAAAAGTAAAAGCACAAGCTGTTCAGTACATTAAATATTGTGTATATATATATACTGGCCTGTGTTATCGACTGCTCTCTTTAATGGCCGATGCATTCCATGGGACGGATATATTTGTGTCTCATAAACCTGCTGTGCAGGAGCTCTGGTGTTATTTAACATTGCTAGTGGAAGGTGTTGTTTTGCAATAAATGGCAGCACACAAAGCAGCATCTGGTAAGGAGAACTGTTGTAAAGATGCATATACAATACACATACCCCCTTGAATATGCATGTTGGTTTCCCAGGCTTTTCCCATGTTTATACCACACATGTACTATAGTTTACCCTAGTTTACCACAGGTTTGCATGTCTTTTAATATGCTTACCTCTGGGCTTTGCATTGCTTACCCTGCTTTCACTATGCTTTATTACACTTTGCTAGGCTAGTATTGTCAGTTTGACTGTCAGTTAATCAATTATAATTGATCACAGCACCAAGTGTAGTAAAATATTGAAATAAAGCTGCTGACACCCAGATATCTTGGCTGAGGATATAGAAGATCTTTGCGTATCTGGGATCTCTTCTGCCACTCCTCAGATCAGTTGAAGTTGCTCTGTAATACCAAGCTGGCCTCTTGTCTGATATTAGGATTACATTTGGATGATCCTTGCAGTGGATTTTCAAAAGTACCTAAACACAAACAAAATGCTAACTGTGCGCAATTATTTTAAGTGAAAATAAAAACAAATATTCACTTAATTTTGCTTATTATAATCATGGTGTGATGCAAAAACATAATAAGCTGCAGCCATTTCAGTGTTGAAAATGAAGTTGTGAGTTATCACGTTTTTCCAGGTCAGCCCTCAATGGATGGTTTTATAGTGGTACGTTGCATTTGTTAGTTATGGCTATGCGTCGTGCAGGAAATGCACTTCGAAGAACATGTTTACTGCTTCCAGAATTTCAGATGCAGAGCTTCAGAGCTTGTAAAAGTTTGTGCTGCACATCAGCAAGTTAAATGAAAACATACTGTTCCCTCCTCTCTGCCAAGACACAGAACTGGACCTGTGTTTACACACAGTGATCACAGGCAATGCCTGAATCATGTGCTCCCTGTATTTTTTACATGCCCTGGGAATCTGGTCAAAATGGTGTGCCAGAGCAGCAGTGGCAGATCCAATGCATTTCAGATTGAATGCATTATTATTATTATTATTATTATTAGAATGTTTAACAAAGATTATAAAATAATAATGGTGCTCAAATACTGTATGGTGGTAAGCAAATGCATAATTGTGCATGTCATTAAATATGGATTTAAAGAGAATGCATGAACATGCTAAATGTATCGAGCTCTGTGGATGCGTTGATGTGTTTACTATGGGCTTGTGTGCTATCTATTGTATACATAAGACCGAGCTGACCACTTTGTTTTCAGTTTTATGTATATTCATTCATGTAGTCCCATGCAATCTGGCACGTTGCCATTTTCTTATGGCAGTTATACCTGGAGGGACTCAACCAAGCTCAACCTGTAATGCTGCGTCATTCATATGATTAGTGCTGATACTGGTAAACTAGAAGCAAGGTTAAACCAGCAGGTCTCAACATCTATCATAGCTTAGCAAGAAAATGCATGCACTGGTCTGGAGCCAAATAAAAAGTCAAGTCTTCTTTATTATTATTATTATTATTATTATTATTATTATTATTATTATTATTATTATTTTAAAATAATAAATATATAAGCCACCTCTCCTACCAGCACAATCCTATATATTACATTTACATAGCCTGCAGTGGCATTGATTTAGAATCAAACTTAAAAGGCTAACATGTCTGAGCCCAGATATTGTTAATTATTATTATTACAGCAAATTAAACAGCACTGGCCTATACTGTATAGATGTGGTGTTTTATGATTTGTATTTTTGGGAAAATAAAATGTGCGCTAAGACACATCTAACATAATGTCCCTTATTTGCATTGTATATGCTTTTATACATACCTATATGATGTCTTGTAGAGTTGTAAAAATATATTTCACTGATTATATATTCATAAACTACGTCTTGGTGCGCCCAAATACAGGGCCTACACTAAAAAGAATCCTGGGCATTTCTTATGAAACTCCCCTTTGAACTCAACAGGAGATTCTATATAAAACAGGTCCAACAGTGCTGTGGTCTGATATACACCCATTCTAATGTAAAATTCTGTGAGCGCTAAAGTGGATTATTTAGGGTTATGGTGTCCTATTGTTTACTAACAGTAATCCACTATGAATTAATACACAGAATGCGTTAGTGAATACCTAACTTCTACAAAACAATGGTGAAACGGCAGGTGGTTTTCTGCGCACGCCAATCCAAATGGTTTGCTGTTAGTTTGATGCAATATTTTTCACAATGGTGTAAATCTGGGAAAAAAATTGCGACACCACCCCGCATCTAAAACGTCAAACTTGTAGCAGAAATATAAACTTCCCACCACGCCCGGCCTGGGATGAAGTCATTGGTATTAAATCCACATCCTGTGATTCGCAGCACACCTGTTGTGACCAGGTGACTTAAGCAAACATATTATATGAAAGGCCCTCCTGGTCCACATATAAATTCAATAACACACATGCCTTCGCTGTGCAGTATTACAATAAGATAGCTTCCAATAAAGTTATTTTTACAATAGTGTACCGTATTACTTCAATTTGGCTCCGCAGCGTTTATATTAAATTGATCAAAATAGCAGCGTGTGGCTAACCTACTTTGACTACAGTACATTTATCAGTTACCGACAGCCTATGAGGTGGGAGTTGGAAGGTTCAGGGGAGTAATGTTTCAGCGAATCAGGAGTGTGTATTGGTTGTTAAGGGGCGGGACAATGCTGGTGTGGCAGTTAAATCCAAGAGTGTGATGTGAATGTTTTTCTGCACCAAAAATTACCTCTGAATATCAGCTTGATTTCTGTAAAAACTACAATATAACCTATTTTTCTCACTGTAACTTGCTTGTTTGCAATTTCTCAGCAAGGTAAACCGAAACTCAATCTCCTCATAGACAGTAAACACATTGTTGTTATTTGTACTGGATAGAGTTGGGGAATTACAATTGACCTAAAAACACCTATAAGAATTTAAGAAGGGCTGCTGTTCTGTACGTAGTTTATCTTGGGCTTTCAGAACTGTACTACCAAAAAATAAAATGTGCTTACTATGTGTGTACATTAGTTTGTAAGGTACCTGCTAGATAGAGGCTCCCATCTCTTCGGGGGCGTTACATGTGCATTGTCAGTGTTGCGCGTTTATTTGTGTGTGTTATTTTTAGTAGGTGAAGAAAAAATACCTGATGACTCCTAATAACCAGAAACACGTGGTTTTTAAAAATGTTTTATATAGCATTATGCCGGAATGGAGGTTAAAATATTCCCAACAATAGCAATACAAACACCAAAACAAGTTATTTGTTCACCAAAACACCTAACATCATCTATAAGTGCCTTTATATATACAAAAAATGCTATTTTCCTTTGAGTACATTTTTTTTAACAATAAACTCCTCTACACTGTGTTGCTGCATGGAGTGAATACAACTTACCTTGCTTTGTAATCAAACAAAAATGAACATAGAATACCACGATGCAATAATACTATAATACGCAACAGGTTTAAAATATAAAAACTATATATATATATATATATATATATATATATATATATATATATATATATATATATCAGGACGTTTCTGACAAAAAAAAAAAAAAAAAAAACGTTGCAACGTTCTGCAGCCGTCAGCAATGTTCTGCGGGTAAGAGGTGTGTTTAGAGCAACTCGTGGTTAGGGGGCTGGCACAAGAAGGAGGTTATATAAAGGCTATGCAGCAAACCAAAACAGCTTCCACACACCAAAAAAAGAAGTTTGTTTGGTTCCCTCGCCATCTGCGTATTTGGAGCAGTGGGCTGCCGGCGGTTTTGCTGGCTGGAGCTGTGCGTGCGTTAACTGGGTGAGAGACGGCGTAGTCATTAAGATAACGGGGTTTAACTTAAAATGATCGGAAGTAATTCTATTTATTAGGAAATGCGCAAAAGAAAAAGGAGAACGTGTCGTTTTGGAATACAACAACGAACGAACCAGAAGGGAGACAAAAACAAAACACGTTTTATTAAAAGTTCGATGTAAATGATGTTTCGAGTGTGGATTTACCAAGTGTGTGGAAAATATAGACACAACAAACGATTGGGAATATGTCTTGTGTTATTTTTTTAAATGGCAGAAAATAATTGTGATGGGAACATTACAGTAATCTCACTGCTAAAGATCGATTTTACAAATGTGGTGACAGTTATTATACAATGCTTTTAATACTGTATCTGCAATCGGCAACGAAGGAATACTGCGCAGGAAGTTTTTGTTATTGAAACATTGCTTGATGCATGCATGCACGAAAGTTATGAAAATTCTGACGGTTGTTTTATTGTGTTCAAAAAGCAATCCAGTAAGTGTTTACGCAGCCATTACTTTATTTCAGTACCACTCGGTAATAAATCTGAAAGTGGACCACTTAATTGTGTGCGTGCATGCTCGGGCAAGTTGTTTAGCGTTCGGACATCCTGTGCAGTGCTGTAAGCAGTGTGTGGTCTGCATTCCAGCACACTGCAGAACAGCGATTTCATTTTTAATGTGTGCAGATTTTAAGACCGTCTTTTCTTTTTTTTTTTTTTTTTTTTTTTTTTTTATTCTTTGCAGGACTCCTTTTTACGACAGCTCAAATATCTCCTCGCCAGACTTCATCGGGAGCTTTTCTGCATCTCCCCCTGGCAAAGGATATTTTTGAGTTTGGGAGCAAGCGCAGGGTTGTGTTTATCGACATCTCGACAAAATGGTGCAAAACAAGATCACAGAAATCTCCGGATTCCACCGCTCCTTCAAGGTTGGTCTCCTTTTATAGTTGATCCATATAACCCGCTTGCGTGCTAGTAGCCAGTGCCGTGGTGCTGTTTTGCGTAGCTGTGTAAACCTAACGCGTGAAAAGTAACTATCTGCCCGCAGCTGCTCTCTTGTAAGCGAGGCAGCCACTTCGCTGCTCCTTACCGCTGTATCGTTATACTCTGCAGCCACTGATAAGAGCTTGCTGGTTTATTGGACGGTATGTCTTTGTAATAAGTGCTTTCAGCACACAGTGGTATGGAGGAGTAAGGACAAGGTATCGAGAGTTACCGTGGGCGAGCAAAGAAATGACGTGGGATATATAGTTAGTCCATATGAACTGTATGCGAGCCGGCTGCTTCGTGTTAGCAAAAATATTTGAATATACTAACTTTACTGGTGCACGGGCATTTAGAAATAGGTATGGGTGGACCACAGTGAGCGCAGCGTTACATCCGTCTCTTTAAAACATACTCGGTCTCAAGTTTATATAGCGGGCAATGTTAAGTACTGTTGTGAGCTGGTGGATACAGGCCAGCCGGTAAGCTTATGTTTCTAAGCTTTTTATGGAATTAAAATGAGCGAATATACCAGGAATAAAGAACGCTGACAGACATCGACATGTGTATTTTTACTTATGGAACAAAGGTAGATTTTATTCCATAGAAACCGATGGAGCAAACCTTATGCTACTTGGTGGTGTAATGCAGACAGACCAAATGAGAAGGCAGGGTTTAGAGCACAGTGCAATATGTTCTGAATGAATAAAGTGGCCTGGAATCTATGATGTTAGAAAGGCTTGCTCGGGGCTTCTCCTAATTCAGCTTTTAATTCCAGGGACAGAATCCATTTGAAACAGACTGCAGTAAAACAGGATCCTGTCACCTGGAGTCTGCTTTTAATTTCGACTTTCCCAGCAGAAGAGGTAGGATTCCACTTCCGCAGTTAACCAAGGGCGCTGGAACTAGGGGTGCTGGGGCTGCGGCAGCACCCCCTTGGCTTTGCATGGCTTCCATCATATAAAGGGGTTACAGTTTTGTTCAATGGCTTTCAGCACCCCCACTTTAAAGATGGTTCCAGCGCCACTGCTGTTAGTTATACATTAGGGTGCCTGTTAGTGTGAAGGGTATATTTAGACTGACCACATGTTCACAAGAGCTGACTCCTGTTGCATGCGTAATGCAGCTCCATTGAGATTGCGCTTGCCATGAGGGAAACGCAGGTTGCAACACGTTGACTAATGATTTTTACAGCTTGTCTGATGTGGTGTGATGTCACCCACTGTGTGGTTGCCAGTCGTGGATTCGTTTGTTCAAGTATTTACTGGTAATTTCATACTTCCTTCCCAACGGAAGACCTGCCTGCCAGCCAGCCTATCGACATCCCTGACGCCAAGAAAAGGAACAAGAAGAAAAAGAGGTGCCGTGCCACCGACAGCTTCTCTGGCAGATTCGAAGGTAGGAGCAGAGTTCATTTGCCTGGATCAAGCCATTTGTAATTTGTTTATTTAGCAGATGCTTTTCTCCAAGGTGACCTTACAGAGACTAGGGTGTGCGAGCTATGCATCAGCTGCAGAGTCACTACAACAACGTCTCACCTGAAAGACGGAGCACAAGGAGGTTGTGACCTGCTGAGAGTTGCGCTGTGAGTGAGCTGGGATTTGAACTGGGGTCCTCCTGGTTACAGGCCCATATCTTTAACTACTGGATCACTCAGCCTCTCATTTCGATGCACAAGCCCACAAATGTCACATTGAAAGGATTGCTCAAATTTGGCACAACAGCAAGTTTAGACCATGTAGTGGAAGATCTGTTAAGTTGCATGGCTTGAAACTCGCACTGTCTGCACCCAGTGATGCGTTTCAGAACGGTCCTGTGTTTAAATGGTCAGGCGCCAGGAGTCGGATGTTGGAAATGTTCCTTCCTTGGAGCTGCACAAACAACTCCTGTTAACAAAGACACACGGCTCACTTTTGTGCTGTGACAAGAGTGATCAGTTCAAAGCAAATTTACCAGGGACCTTGATTGTTCTGAAACCCAGTACTGTGTGCTGGGCTAGTGCGAGTTTCATGCCCTGATGTTGAGCTTTCTTTCCCAATTTGGTTGGATTAACAGAACAGTCTTTGTGTCCTGAGGCGGTAGCTCCTTTTCCACATGTCCCTCGCTTGAGAAGCTTCCACCAGCAGGGGTCACTGTGTAGAGGACTGTGAATCACTGCTGCAGGTTTCTGAAGTGTGGTGCTAATGGCTGTCCTTGTATTCCGCAGATGTCTATATGCTGCAGGAAGAGGTTCTGGGTGAAGGAGCCTGTGCTCGGGTACAGACCTGCATCAGTGTGATTACCAACAAGGAGTACGCAGTCAAGGTATTGCTGCTTTACTGGGGCTCTATTCATTTGGGATCCCTATACTGAAGTGTATATATAACTTTATATACCCAGGCAAAACTTTAAGGAACTAAAGTAAGGCAGACAAACATTTGTTTGTGCCTTCTTAAGTTCGGCAGTTTAAGAATTTGCTTGACTTGATTTCTAAACGTTTCACCTTTTTGAATTCTGAATGAATGTTCTGGAAGGTTGTAGTTGTGGTAACTTTCTACTGAATGCAACAAGCAGCGTTTCTTTGACTGCATGTCCCAGCACTGATCTGAAATGATCTGTAGGTGTGATCATTAGGAGGCAGAAAGACGTGAAAGCATTCAGGCTGAGCCATGTGGGTTGGTGTTCGGGAGTAGGAGATCTGGGTTCACTGCATGGTAGAGTACGGCCATGCGCTTGTGTTTAGTCACAGCCCTGTGACTGTTCTGCACAGGCCCGTTCCCTGTTGCTTGTGTGCAGTGATTGGATATGAGAAGGGGTTGCTAAATGTCAGAAGTGACTTTGTACTGTGCATGTGAAATGTGTGTGTGGAGGAGGGGTACCAAACAGGTGGAGCTGAAGGTATCTGGCAATTTAGAGCAAATTCAAGTTAATTTCCAGTTTGTTTACATATACACATTTTATATAAACTTTTCTATGCATTGTAAAGTGTTTTGTGCAGTCAGTGGCATGATAAAGTGCTATAGCTTTTAAATATTGAAGTAAACAGCTCTCAGAATGGGATGAGTTAGGTGACTCTGTTTTCGTCATCTTGCTAAAGGCAGCGCTGTGCTAACTCAGCATAGAAGCTTCCTTTATTATTGTTGCTGTGCTGCTAGCCAGCCAATCAGAAGCAGGAGGCGGAGGTCTGTCTGCCCCACCCCCCTACGTCACCCCAGCGAGAACATGATGCAGTGGCATCTGTGCCAAAACAAGACAAAGAGGGGAGGGGTGGGGACAGACTTGCTTTTCATAATAAGTTTACAGCAAGGGCGCAAAGAGCAGCTGTTAATTCAGTGCTTCATTTATTGGTGTCTAGGAATCCTGGTTGTGCAACAGATTTATGCTTAAGTTTTGCAGCCAAATAACAGGAAGGGTGCAGTGCAACCCAGTACTGCAAGAAACCTGCATCATAAACAGGCAGGATTGTGGTTGCGTTACCGAGTGGTGCTTCAGTAATTCATGTCACTGCAGTAAGACCTCGTCCTGTCTCACAAAGGAAATGCGCTGCATGTTTCTCGCACAGCGTGTTGCAGACATCTGTGGTGGCGACCTGGGTTTTGCAAGTGTTTTTATTAAAAGGGGTGCTTCTTTAGCAACCATAAACCAGTTTTATAAGCAATTTAAAGGAAATATAAAATGCATCTCCAATAAAAATCTCTGTGTTAGGCCCATATGTTGTTGCCTGGTGCAGACATTAACGTGTTGATATACATAATATAGGAAGTTAATAACTTGGCAGCATCTCCTACATATAAGTCAGTTTAATGAAAGGGTCTAAATTACACCTTTTAAAGATATGAAATTTGAAATTAAAAACTCAAATGTAATTGAAAGGATTTTATTGAATTCTTTTGATTTATTTTAATTGTGCATAGAAAATTACATTTAGTAACAAGGATTTTGACTTCAAGCCAGGTCTTGATCAGCTGGCAGTGTGGTGCACATACCACCCTCCCTCCCCCACTTTGCAGTGGGACAGGGTCTTGGGTTTGTGCAAATCTGGAGACTTGCTGAATGGCTTGTGAGGGAGGGTTCCAGATGCTCCTTTTAAACAGTCTTCTTTCTCCCCAGGGGTGTGGGTTGGGGTCGTAATCTGGAACAAATGGCTAGTTGTGAAAGCAGCAGACCATACAGATCGCCTTCAGCGCAGGGCTGAATACTGATTTGAGTTTCTGTTTGTAAATCAAAGATTGTAAACCTTTTTAGATGGAGTCAGACCCTTTTATCCTTTCAACTCTCCTAACAGTTGGATAGTGATGGACAGTCCTGACTAGCAGCTCTTGCTGAGACAATGTGCTGTAAAAGCCCAGTACACAGTAGACCATTGATATCACGATGTTTAGCTTAGGGGGTCCTGCTTTTGTTCATTGAATTTCGCTTCCGTCTAGAAGTAATTGAGCTCCATGTAAAGAATTGCTTTCTAGGTAGGCGATTCAATGCATAGCTTTATAGCCTCGAAGGTTTTGGAAGTAGAAAATGGCAATGCACAGCATTTGGTCAATTTTAATAATGTACAAACAGACTGTTTTATTTGCAAAATTTGGAATAAGTTCAAATTTAAACTGGAATAAATACCTGCTTTTTGATTATTATTTTTTTTTTTTTTTTTAGCTAACTTGGGTAGTGTACAGGGTCACATATTATATGACCATGCCAAGATTATTCCCAATGATGCATGAAGATATAATGCTGAGAGTGAAGCAGTGGTGGTGAACCCTGTCTGCACATTATCCAGCAGCACATCTTGCTGAGTCAGGGGGATCTGCAGAGCATTGTTGCTGGGTTAGTGCATAAATAGAGCCAGTGTCTGTCTGTGCTACTCAGAGACCAGCATAGTGAGCTCATGCACCTTGTTACAATACTAGTCCAATCCAGTTGGAGAGGGGTAGGGTGGAATGAGCACTTTACAATGGCGGACAGGGGCTTAAAAATGCATGGCTAAGCAAATATTTAGCTGGCTTGACTATATAGACTGCATTAGCCTGCATTTGTTTAATGGCCCCCTAAAATACACCAGATTAGAGGGTCTAGTTAAAACTTTAACCTTGGTCCGTATTATTCTCTTTGGGAATGGCCTTGTTTTCATAATGGGGTGGGAAAGGAATGCAGAGAGAGGCGTGCAGGGCTGCATGCATTCATTCCAAACCGCCACTGTGTACATGCTGGGGGGAGGGTCTCAAATGAACTCGGACCAGGTTTTGACAAGAAACTTCAAAGCTAGTGTGCGATTACCTCCTGGTTTGATCCAGTTTCATTGCATTTGAAAAGGAGATGCTTCAGCGTTAACCCATCGATTTCCAGCTACTGTCTTTGAGATTCTACAGTAAAACTGTTCAACTGGTGTTAAACTACCATTAGTTTAAATTCCAGGTGTCTGGAAGTTTGCTGAAGAACACGAGTTTTGCAGTGATACAGTAAATTGGTTTGTCTTGCCTCTGTTTCCTATATAGGAGTTTGACTAAAGTTTTGTCCACAAATGTTTTAGTTTTTTGTTGAAGTAGCATCACTTGTCTTTCAGATCATTGAGAAGAGACCAGGTCACAGCCGCGGGCGCGTTTTCAGGGAGGTGGAGATGCTCTACCAGTGCCAGGGTCACAGGTATGAACCACCCGGGGGCTTTAGCACTTCCACTGGGGCTGTGCCAGTCAGGAATAGGACTACAAATAAAAGGGTGCATTCACGCTGCTTTGGTTTGGGCAGATTTTTTGGAAGAGTTTGATTTAGTTTTGGAAGCATGTGTGAATGCC
The DNA here is from genome assembly GCF_017654505.1 of Polyodon spathula. NCBI lineage: Eukaryota > Metazoa > Chordata > Actinopteri > Acipenseriformes > Polyodontidae > Polyodon > Polyodon spathula. Next base: position 8,424,031 of record NC_054560.1, read on the forward strand.
CCTTACAAACACACATGTGCGCACACACACACACACACGCATGAAGGAATGTTGGTGATATCTGTGGGGTGAGTACTTGTTGCAATACAGAGCCTCGGGCCATCGTTTGAATTAGCCAGATCCCTGCAGCTTTGTTACGCAGGCTTATCTGAGCTGCAGTCGGCATTAACAAAAGGAGATGTCTTGGTTTAGTTAAACAATTTAGAGCAGGGCTGGAACAAATTAAACCTCCATCTAGACCCTGAAGTAGTTAATGATCTCATTTTACCTGTTAAAGAGTGGAATGCCCTCCAGGACTGGGATGGGTCATGCACCTCCCACCACACGCCCCAGTGTAATGTGAGCAGTGGTGGCACTTTCACGGTCACTGATGAGTTTTCTTCTTTTTCTAGAAACATCCTAGAACTGGTAGAGTTTTTTGAGGAGGAAGACAAGTTCTACCTGGTGTTTGAGAAGCTGAGAGGAGGCAAGTTTGTCGTTTTACAGCTTTTCAAAGGAGCAGGGAGCACTGGCTGTAATCCCATTCTTTTGTAGTTTTGATGCTGCAGCAGTTATACTAGGTCGAGTGTTTCTGTTTAACAGTCTGTTATTGCAGCTGTCAGTGGTTTACAAGCAGGAGCCTGTTAGAAATGCCATGTGACGTGCACGAGCGTGGCTTTGAAGCAATTAACCTACATTGAGAGCTATGGGATTTGTAGTGGGGTACTTGTACTGACTTGAGACGGTCTTAGCTGATTGAGTTCTGTCTGTGTTCCTGCATCGTTAGGTTCCATCTTGAGTCATATCCACCAGAGACAGCACTTCAACGAGAAGGAAGCGAGCGTAGTGGTGCAGGAAATCGCTAGTGCCCTCTACTTCCTTCACAACAAAGGTTTGTGGACCCTGTCCGTTTCCTACAGTTAAACCACAGGGCCCTGAATTGCCTAGCAGAGTGATGCCACCCATTAAATGATGGGTCTCAGTGCCCGTCTTTGGTCTCCCGTAAGGATTTGCAGACGTTGTCCAGATTTAAGTGTATTGTATCCACCTTCATGCTCTTTGCGTTCTAGGTCAAAATCGGTATGTGTTTTTTAAAATATATGGATATATATTTCACAGGAATGGCCCACAGAGACTTGAAGCCAGAAAACATACTGTGTGAACATAAGGACAGGGTGAGTATTTTTAAACTTCTAGGATAATTTTTAGTTTTGCAATTCAATAGGAGTTACAGAACAGTGCCTAACAAGTGAAACACAAGTGTGACATTGCAGCAACATCTCGAGGTTGGTCGCACACGGTTCTAAATTGCATATTTATGACAGAACGGTCTGGGTAGGGATTCAGTAATTCACTCCTGGGTTTCTTGTCCTGTGGTTTTTCGTTCTGTTTCAGTCGAGTGAAATTATAAATAAGCTTGCAGTTTAAAAAATGAATGTGTTTCTTTTCAGATCTCCCCTGTTAAAATCTGTGATTTTGACCTTGGCAGTGGAATCAAGCTGAACAGCGACAGCTCCCCCATCTCCACCCCTGAGCTGCTCACACCGGTAAGCAAGGGCTTCCTTGCATCTTTAAAGAGGGGTGAAGGAAGATCTCTCATGGGGTTCAGAGACTAGCAATTGGGCATTGGGTTATGAACAGTTAGACCTGGCTGTGTTGTCAAGTCTGGGTGAATTTGATTGGACTATGTATCTGGGCTTGTTTACTGATAATGTTTGTATATAGAGAACCTCCAATACAAGGTTCATTCATGTTGAATTAACAGTTCTTGGCAAGAACCGAACAGCCATGCAGCCCCTCTGTGGATGATGGTATGCATGCTTGCTACCTGAATAGCCAAACACTGCCCTTTTATGGACAGTGGTATCTCTGTATCTGTTGTGATTCATGGATAAGTTTCCGAGCCTGAAAGGCAAAAGGTCAGAACTAATAAACTGGTTGAATTTCAGAGATTTTGCAGTTCATTTTTTGTAAAGGTGTGTATCTGTAGCTTTACACCTCGCAAACAGTGTAGTGAATCTTAACCTGAAGAGCTTAACAGCTGTGCAGATGCAAAGATTTCCACACAGCTCCCCTGTCTCAGTGACTGTGCAGCAGCTGGTATAGACTGGCACAGGCAAGTGCAGAAACACAGTCCTGGCTAGGTGTTCCTGGAGACTCGCAACTATTTCTGCAAACTGTAGTACGGAGTGAATGAATTGGCTTTTCAGAGTGGGTGGGGGGGGTCACTTTCCGGGCAGTGGTAATCGGATCACAACACCACTCTCCCTTTCGGAACGTCGCCACGCTCCCTCGTATACCAGGGCAGTGTTTCATTCCCAGGAATGGACTTCCAAGAAGTGGCGCCTGCGCACAGAATGAAAATACTTTGCAGGTTGTGCTGGCAAATATATGAACCACTTATTCAAGTAAATAGTCCCATAAAAGGATCAGGCTAAAAGGCATTTATTTTGGAAATTAGATTGCTTCCTTGGTGCACAGAAATAGGAAGTATTTCTGGCTTGATCCATATTTAAATTTCCGTTACAGCCACTTTAATTGGCGAGGTCAGGTTTTTTTTTTTTTAATATATTTATAAGTATTCCCATGTGTCAAAGCTATTTTCTTGAGCTCACACAATCCTCCCTACTACGTTGTGGTTGTACTCAATGCTATCTATTTGGAAAAGGGATCAGCAGATCTATTCCTGCACCATCTATGATTTTAAGTGTGTGCTTCTTGGTCGCATGACACGCTCCCAAACTTCACTGCACAATAATCCTGTTCATCTGCACTCTTCTATTTCTGTTAACAACGTTGCGCTGCAGACGTGTACAATAATAAGAATCGGCCCGCCCCCACCTAGCAACTGGGCTGTCATTGGCTGTGAGGGGAGGAGGTGTATGAGTAAAGTAAAAGGCTGGGCTAGTTGATCTGTTGCGTATCGGTTGGGGCGGGGCGCTCCCTTATCTAAACTGTTTTTCTTATTTTTGTTCCCCCAGCAAGGCTGTAGAGTTAACCTTTTGTGTGCTGATTTGTGGTGTCAGTTGACTGCTGAGTGGGCGTTTATATTGCTGGAGAGTATGAGGGCATGTCTGGGAAAGTCGTTCCAGAGCTTCTGCATGTTGGTGGATTGCAGTTTCGTTAATTAAAAGCTTGCGTTTTAATTGTCCTTTTCCAGATGTGAAAATCTCGTCTCCTGTTACTGCAGGGTTAGCGACAACGCCAACAGCAGTATGAGACGCTGGCACTGAATGGGTGACCCTTGGCATTGCAATAATAGAATGGGGGTAGGGGGCAGAGGAGCCTTCATGAAATAACTGTTCTGCTTCTTTGTTCTGATTTGAAGTACCAGCAAATGCCACCAATGTTTTTATTCTTGAGTAGGGAATGGTTTCTGTTTTTTTTTTTTTTTTTTTTGACACACTGGGCTGAATATGTGAGGCTGTGGGTTCAAGCTCCCAGTCTCTGTGCTTTGGTTTGGCTGTAAAAGGTTGTTGAATTAAGGCCGAATTCTTGTATACAGTAGTTTTGATAGATCCTGTCTGCCTGGGGGGATTTTGAAGAATTCTAAGAAGTTAGTTATTAGAGCAGCTTGGTTTGAGTGCAGCTGGAGTTTTGAAGATGTACCTCTAGGGGAATTCTAATCTCTGTCTTATCAGGCAGCAAGTGTAGGAGTGATTAAGGGTGTGTGGAAACTGAAATTCTCTCTAATGCTGTTCAGTCACGTGCCCCTGTGTGGTCTGACTGTCATGTGATCTGGAAACTCCCACACATGGCTGGTTCAGTTTACCAAAGAAACTAGTGGCATCAGCTAAGTTTCAGTTTTCAAGCTGCAGTGCAGGAGAATGCTATAGGCAGAATGATGCAAGAGGTTTTTAATGTTGTAAAGTATTTCACCAAGCTGGCGCTGCACTAAATTTGGTCCTGCTAAAATTAAATTCTTGGCTTTTAACACATTTGATTTAAAGGTACGAATTTGAACTGGAGCAGACCAACGCTTGGTAACTAATTCCGTGTAAAGAAGCTACATTTACAGCAAGTCTCCCTTAGCTTTGAGTTGAGGAATATTTTAGTGTAATAAGTTTGGTATGGGTTGTATTTGTCAGCCTCCCCTCCGCTGCTCTCTCAGTATGTTTCAGGTGTCGCAAAGCTGGTTTATTTTTCAAACCCAGCAGCAGTTTTATTTGCAACATAACACCTAGACCTGAAACTTGATCGCCTCTCTGACGAGAGAACTGCAACAGGAGCTTTTTTGTGTTTACATAAAGAAAGCAACGTATCTTACACACACACACACACACACACACACACACACACACACACACACAGTGGAAACGTCTTGTGTTTGATTGTGTGTGGACAGTAAGCTCTTGATAAAGCATTTGCTCCAGTATGTTTTGGAACCCTTACATTTTGTGTTTGTAACTGGACAGCCTGAGATGTTTTCTATTTTTGTATTAGTGAAAATAACGTAGTATCCCAAGCACAAACTTTGAGCAAAATGGCACATCGGTGAGGATTACCAGAATCCAAGGAAATTATTTTAAAGACTGTTTAATCCTCCATAAACTTCACACAAGCATGTGCTGCAAGAGTATTGGATAACAAAAACAATTCAACCACATCTCTTTTTTGCAATTAAAACAGCACAGAGCTTAGACTATCACACCCGAAGTTCTGTGTTTTAGTCTGGAGAGTTCCCGAGGTTCTGCCTTCGTAAGTCCGTACTCCCAGAGATGGTGCAGGCAGCAGACTCCACACTGGGAGCATTGTGTCTGCACATCCTGGGGCCAGAGAATTCGCCACAGTGAACTCCGAGTCTGACCGTATTATCGCAGCTGTTGTGGGGTCTGGTTGACATGCAGCTGGTCACAAGCAACAATAGAGTCCTGATTCCTGTTGTCTGACTTTCAGGGCTTGTTTGCAAGGATAATCCAACTCTGCCAGTACAGGTCTTTCATCCAAACATATTCTTATTCATTAAGCTGAACCAACAACTGTGAAGCTATGATATAATGGAGTTTTTATTTCCCCTGTACTAAATTAGCTCTTTTAAGGTGTACACAACACGTGTGTCCCACAAATAAAATCAAAACTTTGTTCAATGAGTTGCACGAATCAGGGTTTAAAATGTACAGACAGGCTGGATCTGCTCATCCAAGTGGTCAGTTTCCTCCTCGTGAAGAAACCGTTTGAGTAGCAGAGTTCCTCGTGTAAATGGTAAAGCAAACCTGTGCATTGTAACCGGTAACCTTTTGACCCGACTCCTCAATCTGCTGAACTTTTGACAAGTCTTTTAAGACTCATTAGATGGAAAATCCATTAATCTGAGCTTTTCCACAAGTTACTGAAAGGCACCAGTGGGTGATTTTTATATAGCGAGTGCCAGGTTTATTTTCAGTCTTCGGAGCAGCCAATCCTCTGTGGAGTTGCTGGCAGGCATCCAGCCTACTTTCAGCCAGCTTGCGCAGAGCTCTAGGAAAATGTGTGCAATGCAGTGAAACATGCCAGAGGGCTTGAATTACACAGCAATACCTTTCTGTGCCTAAGAACAAAGGAACAGAACAAATCGTGAAGTTAAAACAAATAGCGATTAACCCCCTAATGCTGTCTCCTGTGCTAGCGAATAACCCCCTAACGCCCTCTCCTGCGTGTCTCCCGCAGTGCGGCTCTGCAGAGTACATGGCCCCCGAAGTGGTGGAGGCGTTCAATGAAGAGGCCACCATCTATGACAAGCGCTGTGACCTGTGGAGTCTGGGCGTAATCCTCTACATCATGCTGAGCGGCTACCCCCCCTTCGTGGGCCACTGCGGGGGAGACTGTGGCTGGGACAGGGGGGAGCCCTGCCACAACTGCCAGGTGAGACTCCAAAACTCATTCACATGAAACATTTCATCCATCGCTATAAAACACGCGGCACTGTACAGGGAGCATCAGTGTGTCTTCTCCGTTTCAATATGCTTTGCTGAGAATGGAGACTCTGGTTTGTGAGGTGGCTGGATTGTAACTGAACTCCTCTCTCTGCAGAACATGCTGTTTGAGAGCATTCAGGAAGGGAAGTACGAGTTCCCCGAGAAGGACTGGGCTCACATCTCATTCAGTGCCAAAGACCTCATCTCCAAGCTGCTGGTTCGGGACGCCAAGAAGAGGCTGAGTGCTGCCCAGGTGCTGCAACATCCCTGGGTACAAGGGGTAGGTGGCTGCCTCTTACGCAGTGAATAACATGGAGAAATCCATATGCTGCTTAAGATCCTGGGTTTATCCGTGGGTTTGTGGAACAATGTTGCTAGGTTATCTTGTACATGTCTAATCATCTGCGTTTTATTTCTCTCTAGTGTGCTCCAAATACCCTACCAACTCCAGTGCTACTTCAGAGGTAAGCAAAGCTGTCACTAATTATAACTTCATAAAAGCTAGTTAAGGCCACCTGCGCAGTAGACAAAACTGTAGAATCAAGGTGTTTTATTGATTTGACCTCATGTTGCTTAAACAGAGCTCCACATTTATGATGCCCTAATATATTAATGAATACAAGTGAAGCAAGGCAATACACAGCTGATCAGTTAAACAAATGCCCACTGAAAGGCCCCTTGCAATAACGTTCTTTTCTCTGCATGGCTTCTGCAGGAACGGCAGTGCCAAGGACCTTACGTTCTTCACGGCCGAGGCGATGGCTGTGAACCGCCAGCTTGCCCAGCACCAAGAGGAGGAGGAGCAGCCTATCCTCATCACAGCTACCTCATGCTCCATGCGCCTCTCCCCTCCCTCCCAGTCTAAACTGGCCAAGAAGAGACAGAAATCCAGCCTGCTGAAAAGGGGGCCGGTGTCTGCCACAGAACTGCACCAGCTGTTGGCCCCGCTGGTCATCGTGGGGGACTGCGCGTGACCCCCGCCGCTCTCAAGACCCGCCCCTAGCTTCTCCTCCTTCCTCCCTCTGGTTTTTTCCAGCAGTTTGTTGGTACACTAGTACAGCTGACTCGAACGTGGCTGATCTTGCAATGGCTCAGGCGAAAGGGGAATGTTCTAGCGAGGTTCTCGGACTTCTACACCAAAGGACTACTCTTGCACTGCTTAAGTATTACAACTGGTTTCACTGTGAATTACGTCGAGAAGCATTTTATTTAAATTGACAGAAAAAAAAGCAGGATACCCCGTGTGTGTGTGTGTGTATGTGTGTGATTAGGCAGTGATTGCCATAGAGGGGTTTCTTCTGTTGAAGGAATCGCCCTGTTTGTAATCCGTGCTGAAAGAATGAGAACCTGCCTGCTCCAGAGCAGCTGCTAAACCCTGGCTGTTGTATTAAAAGTCTTTCTGCAGGTCCCGCACCATTACTGGTCTTGTTCTAAAGAAACGCCCTACTGATTTGGACCAAAGAATGAAAATCCTCTGCAGAAAGGATGAACTATGCATGCTTTTTTAAGACAAGAAAAATCTGTTCAGGCCAACCTTTTTACTTAAGCAAAATAAGTATTAAGTCCCCCCCCCCCCCCAACTTTGTTTGTTTTTCAAATTCTAAAATCAATATTTCATTCTTTCATTCCTTGGTGCTGTCATTTGTGCAGTGCAGAGATTTATAAGTTGCTAAGTTCATTTTTCCATCCCCAGCATATTCATGTACAATTTAAATTAAATTGCTAAATGAAAGCAGTAGCTATAATTACACACACAAAACAACTTAAAGTAGCTCAGGTTTGACGGCAATATGTTCTTTTCTCAGCACAAAAAAAAATGAACTCATGATGGTAATCTGTGTTCTGGTCCGTTTTTAAGTTACAATTCTGTCTGCAGACTGCTGTAATGTGCAATCTCATTGCAGCAGCCTGGTGAATAATGTTTGCAACTCTCCAGTTCCTGGCAGCGGCACTGTTTGCTCCATCTGCTGGATCTAAAAAGCGTTGCAGCAAAAAAAAAAAAAAAAAAAAAAACAATCAAGCTATTGGCAGTCTACCAGCGTTCAAGTGGAAGATTCTGTTCTGGTCAGGTGATGTGTGTTTAGTCAGTCATGATAAGCTGTAGCACCTCAAGCAAGACTGATTTGAAAATGTGTGTTTTTTTTGTTTGTTTTTTTTCTCTTTGAGAAACCATTGGTCATTTATTATAACACTCATCTAAAACAAACCCCTCCACCTCTCAGGGTCATCGCCATAACAACCTTCTGGGATAATGGGCGTATGATTCATTTAAGGGGGTTGCTTTTGTTTGCTACCTATTAAGGCCACCTTAAATTGGCCTAAGGCCTTAATTCAAATTTATAGCACCGCTATAGTAAAAAAAAAAAAAACATCTATCAGTGTTTGAATAATTCTGGTTCATTTAGGCCTGAGTGGTGCTAGTCTTGGATGTTTCTTTGTTCGGTCATGTAAAGGCTTTATCTGGCGCTGAGGATTAATACTGAATGCTAGCAACTTTCTTTTTGAAGCTTAAGAACAGTCTGGGTGGGGTGGGGGGGGGGCAAAAAAAAACTATATATATATATATATTTGTGTGTGTATATATAAAATATGTAGCATTCCAAAAAACAAGCAATTAAGATCAGTCTTCCAATACAATGTAGTAGGTGGAAATGAATGGATTTCTTTTTATTGTGTATTTTTCTTTTTATTTGCGGATAACTCCATAAGTAAGATATTCGAAACGTGCCACACGTTGTTTGTATTTTATTTTGTTGTTTTAACATTCAAATATTTTGAATAAGAATCTGAAAAGGCAACAGCTGTTTTTTGATTTTGGATGGAAAGGTTTGGGCAAGGCAATTGTAGGCTTTAGAAACAGTTTTTTCCATGGTAAATTTAAAATTTCATATCGGTTTGTTTGTGGGCTGCTAAGACTTCTGGCTGCCCCTGACCACATTGAAGTGTTTAACTAGAGATGAATGAGGGGGCTGGCGCTTGATTTTTTTAAGTCGTGAAACCACCATTTTATTTTAATGGTTCATTGCTACCTTTTCATGAGTTGGGTCTTGTTCAATAACAACTCTGCTGTCAGATTTACTGTAGTCCTTACTTGCCACCTGGAACAATGAAGCAAACTTCAACAAACAGATCTTCTCACGCAAAACCGCCTTTGCCAGGAAGTTGGTAAAATAAGACGTTGATTGTAACCCTTTTGTATTTTTCCTTTCTACAGAGCCCTCTTGTGGGTGTTTTGTCTTACACTAAGACTTACTTGAATTGTATATGCATTTGTGTTGTTTTTTTATTGCAATTGTAAGCTACATTGTGCAGAAACAAAGGCACAGTTTGGGTTTGGCAGTCTAGGTTTAAATTTTTTTTGTGTGTGTGTGTGGAATCGCATTGTTCCCTGATCAGTGTCTCCCAGCACACACGCACAGTGAAAGACGTTTGAATTGAGGGTGGATGGGGTTTAGTCCATTCCGGGCACTCGATAGAACACAATCAGGCAGTGGCTACCTCTTTACTGCAGTTGCCCTTATATAGTGATCGCTGTATATAGAAATATGAGTGTTCGTGTCTTGCAACAAGGTTAGTCATTCAAATATTACGTGATTTCCCGAAAGGGTTATGTTTTCAGTTGCAAACAACTCGTATTCTAGAACATTTGCCTGAAAACAGCCCTGTATGAAAAAAAAAATATACATATTCTCCATATCATAACCATACAGATATGATTTTGTTTTTTCTGAAAGGAAATTAATCAAATTGACTTAACTTGTTTTGTGGGGAAAGAGATATCTTAAGGAGATATATAATTTTTTATTTTTTTATTTTATTTGTGATTTATGCTCCAGTCCCTAGACTGCCAAATCGAAGTGAGTATTACTTGTGAAGCCTCAGCACTGTTTAGTCTGTTCTCCACAAGCTCCTGTTCAGACATTTAATAAAATTAAAATAAAAAAAAAAAAAAAAAAAGCACTTTACTGTACCAGGTGACTCCTGGCAGCTGAGAGTTCATTTCTTACTCTTGCCAGGATTTTGTATTCTCTTTTTTTAAAGAATTTAAATAAATGCTTTGAATCACATTGTGTGTGGGAGTGGGAGTGGGAGTGGGAGTGGGAGGTTTCACCAGGTCTTCTGGATTGGTCCATTTAAGTTTATAACAACTTTCTGTCTTAACCTATTAGTGCCATTGTCTTCATTTTGAGGACCGGTTACTTACTCATTTTTTTGGAGCATTTTTAACTGGCATGTACCTCTTTTAATTTTTCTCTTAACTATTGTTATGATTATTTTAATGTTATTAACTGCGAAAGTTCGGTTTAAATGTAACCGTTAATTCTGCACTTCTAGCCCTTCCGATGCTGAAGGACTCTGCTCATTATAAAATAAGAATTGGAAACCGAACGAGGATAGGTTTCTGTTTTCATACCCAGTGATGTTACAGTCCATATTCGATGTGTTGAGATCCATAGCCGGCCTGCAATTGCACTTCTCTGATTGTGGGCATATCTGACGACTGTCCTCAAAATAAGACGCAGGGAACATATGTTGCAAATGTGCCTGCCATTTTACTCAAAGATTGAAAACCTTTAATTTAGTAGCATACAGCCTGTTTTTTTTTTTTTTAAAGGTATTTAATGAGTTAAAATATGAACAAATGCACCTTTGGTGGTAAACTGATGAAAAATGCAATTATGTATTCCAAGAGAAACCGACAAACAGACATGCTGGGTAGTGCATTTCAAAGCAAAGACTCAACCATGAGCACCAAGGCGCTTTCAAAAGAACTCTGGGACAAAATTGTTGAAAGGCACAGATCGGGATGGGTCTAAAAAAATATCAAAGGCCTTGAATATCCCTTGGAGCACAGTCAAGACAATTATTAAGAAGTGGAAGGTGTATAGACTCCGCCTAGATCAAGCCGTCCCTCCAAACTGGATGACGGAAGGATGCAAGAAGGAGACTGATCAGAGAGGATACCAAGAGGCCAATGGCAGCTTTGCAAGAGCTACAGGCTTTTATGGCCAAGACTGGTCAAACAATACTGACAACAATATCCCAAGCACTCCACAAATCTGGCCTGTATGGTAGAGTGAAAAGAAGGAAGCCATTACCCAAGAAAGCCCACCTTGAATCCCGTTTGAAGTATGCAAAAAAAAAAAACACTCGGGAGATTCTGTAGCCATGTGGCAAAAAGTTTTGTGGACGAAACTAAAATGTACGTTTTTGGCCTAAATGCAAAGCATTATGTTTGGTGCAAACACAACACAGCACATCACCCAAAGAACACCATTCCTACTGTGAAGCATGGTGGTGACAGCATCATGTTATGGGGATGTTTGTTATTGGCAGGGACTGGGGTACTTGCCAGAATAGAAGGGAAAATGAATGGAGCAAAGTACAGAGAAGTCCTTGAGGAAAACCTGCTGCCCTCTGCAAGAAAGCTGAAACTGGGACAGAAGTTCACCTTTCAGCATGACAACGACCCAAAGCACACAGCCAAAGCTACACTGGAGTGCCTAAGGAACAAAAAGGTAAATGTCCTTGAGTGGCCCAGTCAGAGCCCCGACCTAAATCTAATGGAAAATTTGTGGTATGGCTTGAAGATTGTTGTCCGTCAATGCTCCCCAAGGAACGACAGAGCTTGAACAGTTTTGTAAAGAAGAATGGTCAAATCTAGGTGTGCAAAGTTGGTAGAGACCTATCCCAACAGACTCACAGCTGTAATTGCTGCCAAAGGTGCTTCCACCAAGTACTAACTCAGGGGGGTGGAGACTTATCCAATTCTGATCTTTCAGTTTTGTATTTAATATATAATTTTTTTTTTTTTTCCTCAATAAAAACTTTTTTCCCTTTAACAGTGTGGAGTATGGTGTGTAGAGAAGTGGGGAAAAAAATCCTCATTTAAATGCATGAAACTCTGAGGCACTGACACAACAAAATGAGAAAAAAGTTCAAGGGGATGTAAACTTTATATGTGTGTGTGTGTGTTTGTGTGTTTTCCATTTTGATACAGTGCTCTACTTCACTGTTTTGACAGCTAATTAATTTTAACAAGAACCATCTTTATCCTGCACTGTACCAGCCCTTCTAGAATTGCAGTCTGTCTCTCCGGTTTGCAGACTAGTTTGGACTGGAATAGGGGGGTTAGGGGCAGTCTGATGTAACCTGCAGCCAATGCTTTTCTTTTTTTCTGCCGACCATGCAGTGCGTTCCAGCACACAACACACCCTGCCACTCCACCTCACAGCGAGTTCAGTGTTCAGCAGGGAGGGGGAGGAATCTGCCTAGAACATAGAGAAAGTGGGTGCATTCTGTTTGGTTAGGGGATCTAATGCCCTTTGAGTAGATTGTAGAGCCCCTTTTATCCAAACTGTTTGCATCACATCCTATCTTGACCCACATGTGTCACTTTGCTACTTTCCATCAACTTGAACGTGATCGCAATGTTTCAGACAACTCCAATCTATGGTGTGTTGGTTAGGATTATGAGATGGGATGCGTATTATAAAAAATGGATCCAAAAGATGGGAAAATGTACATTAAAATGAGCAAAAAGAGGGTTCTGATATACCCAAGTCAAGAAAAGTTCAGTTCTGCAAATATACCTTGTGGTAGTTCCATTACAGGTGAAACCCCTGTGATAGTATTTGGATATGCCTCAGTTTTGTTAACATCAGTAGCTTTAGCTGCAGTCTAACAAGCTTCCTCTCCTCTTGAAACACACCTGCGATGATGTCAGACAGGCACGTTGTACCTGCATTGCAGGTTATAAATAACATGCCTCCCAGCCTCTTACACTGACAGTATGAGACTGGAAACACGGTTTGAAGAGTCGTTTTTAATATGGGCCAAAACAAACATATTAAAAAGAGGTTTTCAGATCTTTTTGAGCTGGATCCTCCTTTTGGAAGATTTTGCCTGTAAGATTGTAACCGGTTTCTACCTAGAATACCTCATTCAGAAAGAAGACCTCCACTTAGTAATAAAAATAGCAGTTTATTGGTTGTGAAAGATATGCCTGATGGCACATGAACAACTGGCAAACAGTTATGCCCAACATGAACATGATACCCGACCGGTAAATAATACATAATTACAATTGGCCCATGGCCTTATCCATTGGAGCTCGCATGCCGCCCCTATGCTGACCGAGCTGAGATGAAAGCAATACAGTGATTAGAATGGCTCGGCCAGGGGGCAGGACAAGTGGCACTTGGGGCCACCTTCCCCCTAGACAAGGCACGCTGCGGGGTGGAGGCAGGGAGGTGGACCAAACAAAGAAACAACGGGTTTGTGGGCAGAGAGACCTATTTAACTGGTCAAACTGGTAACGTATGAGATTGATGGGTGATGTCTCCTTTCGGAAAAGACAACAAGTTTCCAAGGAATGATTTTTTATTAAATTTTATTGTCACTATCTGGCACTGGGTACAACACAATAGAATAGTGGTTATCTCTTTATAGTGACACATATACACATAAATATATATATATATATATATATATAGTATATATATATATTATATATATATATATATATATATATATATTATATATAGTGATCATAGTCCTTAACACTTTATCAGAGAAATAAATAGCACCTTATTTAATGGGGTCCTAAAACCGGTAATCTGGTGTGCTTTCAGACCTATATAACGAATCCTGAACAATTCAAACCTGAATTTGAGCAATTGGAATAAAACACTCAAAATGATGCAAGCATCATAAAAACGGGACAGCTAAATATATATATATATATATACACACACACACTGAACAAAAATATAAACACAGCATGCAACAATTTCAAAGATTTTACTGAGTTACAGTTCATATAAGGAAATCAGTCAATTGAAATAAATTAATTAGTCCCTAATCTATGGATTTCACATGACTGGGAATACAGATATGAATCTGTTGGTCACAGATACCTTAAAAAAAAAAAAAAAAAAAAAAAAAAAAAAAAGGTAGGGTCATGGATCAGAAAACTTGTGACCTCCAAACGCCTCATGGAGCGTGACACATCTTCTTCGCATAGAGTTGATCAGGCTGTTGATTGTGGCCTGTGGAACGTTGTCCCACTCCTCTTCAATGGCTGTGCGAAGTTGCTGGATATTGGCGGGAACTGGAACACGCTTCGTACACGTCGATCCAGAGCATCCCAAACATGCTCAGTGGGTGACATGTCTGGTGAGTATGCAGGCCATGGAAGAGCTGGGACATTTTCAGCTTCCAGGAGTTGTGTACAGATCCTTGCGACATGGGGCCGTGCATTACCATGCCGCGGTATCTCTGTGCATTCAAATTGCCATCGATAAAATGCAATTTGGTTCATTGTCTGTAGCTTATGCCTGCCCATACCATAACCCCACCGCCACCATGGGGCACTCTGTTCACAACGTTGACATCAGCAAACCGCTCGCCCACACGACGCCATACACACTGTCTGCCATCTGCCCGGTACAGTCGAAACCGGGATTCATCTGTGAAGAGCACACTTCTCCAGTGTGCCAGTGGCCATCGAAGGTGAGCATTTGCCACCTGAAGTCGGTTACAACGTCAACCTGCATTCAGGTCAAGACCCTGGTGAGGATGACGAGCACGCAGATGAGCTTCCCTGAGACGGTTTCTGACAGTTTGTGCAGAAATTCTTCAGTTGTGTAAACCCACAGTTTCATCAGCTGTCCGGGTGGCTGGTCTCAGACGATCCCGCAGGTGAAGAAGCCGGATGTGGAGGTCCTGGGCTGGCGTGGTCACACGTGGTCTGCAGTTGTGAGGCCGGTTGGACGTACTGCCAAATTCTCTAAAATGACGTTGGAGGCGGCTTATGGTCGAGAAATGAACATTCAATTCTCTGGCAACAGCTCTGGTGGACATTTCTGCAGTCAGCATGCCAATTGCACGCTCCCTCAAAACTTAGGACATCTGTGGCATTGTGTTGTGTGACAAAACTGCACATTTTAGAGTGGCCTTTTATTGTCCCCAGCACAAGGTGCACCTGTGTAATGATCATGCTGTTTAATCATCTTCTTGATATGCCACACCTGTCAGGTGGATGGATTATCTTGGCAAAGGAGAAATGCTCACTAACAGGGATGTAAACAAATTTGTGCACATTTTGCTGAATATAAATAAATGCTAAAGAGTACATAAAAGATACTGAGAGCAGCATTGCTGTTCTGTTTAGTTGATGTTAACAGACCTCCGAGCATTTTTTTAATATCACTGTGTGTATGAAAAGCTAAAACAATGAACTGTAACTTAAACTGCAAACAACTTGTTCATGAAATGAGATTTCTTCCATTCAGTTAATGTGTCTAGTTACATTTCTCAGTGTAAGATTACCCTCTAGTGGTTTAACAGCATATTGCAAATGTTACACCTTCACGAAGCTATTTTTAAAGGATCGCTGTTGGGAAACTGTGTGATTAATCGCAGATACTGCATGGTTCAGTGTGTGATAGGAATGTTTCTTAAAGAAATGAGGACAGCAAGACCAATGAACAGACCGTCTCTATGTACAAGACTGCAGCAGAGAATCCAAACAAACCAGACAGCAAAATCAGCTTGCTGATAAAGCGCGAACTACAAAAGAACACAGTAGCACAGGGATCAACAAGAAAATCCCATTTTAGTAAAAAGAAAGTTATTTATTTTTAGATCTGGGGATCATGGTGAATAGAGAAGACGTCTAAAGTCTCTGTCATGCTCCTCAAATGCTAATCCCGACACGGTGGATGGTTGATTATACCCCACACCAGGGTATACCAGGAGAACATGCCCCACGCCAGGGTATACCAGGAGAACATGCCCCACGCCAGGGTATACCAGGAGAACACACCCCACACCAGGGTATACCAGGAGAACACGCCCCACGCCAGGGTATACCAGGAGAACACGCCCACACCAGGGTATACCAGGAGAGCACGCCCCACGCCAGGGTATACCAGGAGAACACGCCCCACACCAGGGTATACCAGGAGAACACACCCCACGCCAGGGTATACCAGGAGAACACACCCCACACCAGGGTATACCAGGAGAACACACCCCACGCCAGGGTATACCAGGAGAACACACCCCACACCAGGGTAACTAGGAGAACACAACCTACGCCAGGGTATACCAGGAGAACACACCCCACACCAGGGTAACCAGGCGAACACACCCCACACCAGGGCAATGCCACATCCAGTCGGGTTTACAGGTGATAACACAGTGGTCAGGCTTGTAGGCTTTGTCTGGTTGCCATAGGGTAGGAATTGGTGGAACTGCGATCGTTTAGTTTCATTACCGGTTCACCTTAAAGAATGTTCTCCTCTCAACACCTACTCTGTTTCTAAGCTGTGTCCTACCACATACCTACCAAAAAAGTTAGAAATGTAAATAAGTTTTTTGAATTGTGATTATCCAAGAATAGGCCGCCTTACTTTGTTTTTGTATGTAACCCAAAGTGTAGGCGTTGCTTTAGTGCAAACTAATTGATGTTTTACACCCGCTTCAGTCTACTATATAATTCAATGTGTACATATATATACTATTATATATATGTACAATTATATATAAATATCATATATATATATATATATATATATATATATATATATATATTATATATACACACACATATATATATATATACAACACATCCATGCTTTATATATATATATATATATATATATATATATGTTTCCGGTTCTCCCTGTTTTATTCCAGTGTAATTGTACAATGCTATAGCTTCCCAGCTGTGGGATGTCAGACTGGAGCTTTAGAATTTAGCAACAAGCCAGTCAGATTCCCTGATTCCAGATTTCCTCACTGTGGGGTACAAAAGTCACAACAACCCCCACCACACCCACACTTCGTAACATTAGTATGGATCGACAGTTTCTTTTAAATTGGAGCAGATTCATTTTAATAGATCATTTCAAATTATAGGCTTGCTGACCAACACCAAAAAAGAAACCCTTTGCTTTACAACCTTGATCTCTGTTTAAAACAACGCGCTTCTGGATTCCCTTGAATTAACCATGTCTTCAGAATCACATGTCTAGAGAGTATTGCAGAAATCGATGATCCGATGAGCAGTTTGCATCATGACGTGTTCTTGTTCTTCGAGCTCTTTTGATGCACTGCATTTTTATTTGATTTTCTATGTTTTATCTTTTTCCTCTGCCTAGATTTCTAGTCATTTACAAATATCAGTAATCTTTATAAAAAAAAAAAAACAACCTTATTTCATTTAAAGTAGTCATTCATGATAATTCTTCACACTTGTTGGTGAAATCTGGGCTCATTCTGTATAGCATATTTCCTTCAGCTCAGACAGGTTGGATACACCATGCTTGGCTACCATTTTTTCAGATCCATCCAAAGCATTTTTATTGGACTGAGAGCCTGTGATTGCAATGGCCACTTTTATCTTCAAGAATTTCTAGAGTTGACTTAGCTGTATGCTTTGGATCGTTGTCATTTTGGAAGATAAACTGTCTTCCAATCAGCCGACGACCCGATGGTATAATTGTAGAATGTTTTGCTACATGGCTGCATTCATCAGACTTTCAATCCTGTGAATGTCTCCAGTCCTGAACTGCTAAAGCATTGTGACCAAACCACCTGCATGTTTAACTGTAGCTTCAAGGTTTTCTTCGTTGAAGGATTTCCCTTTTTTTTCTCCAAACATATAATGGTCCATTTTTTGGGAAACGTTGGATTTTCATCTCATTGGACCAGAGGATTTTGCTGAAGAATGCTTCAGATTCTTGTTCACATTTCTTGGCTCATTTTAGATGGCTTGTTTTATTAACTGTCTTTAGAAGTGGTGTGCAGCGAGGTCTATGTGTATGCAACTCTTCTGTGTTCAGGTGTACAGTTCTTGGCTGTCGAGCTTGCATTTTTATTTAGCTGCTCGGACGATTCTCCTACCTGCTATATTTACAATTGTCTTTGGACGTCCACTTCTAATACCTTTGCTTTCCTTTTCAGCACTGCGGAGCAAACCAAGCTGTTTCTCACCTATTCTTATCCAGTCGTTTCCTTTACCACACTTGCACAAGGTTTCATCAGACCTCTCTGTGCTTTATGATGCTCCTGATGCTTTACTACACTTTGGTTACAAGGCCTGATTGACCTACATCACAGGAAGTGATTCAGTACCAGGAAGTAGGCTGAAGCAACTTCTACAGCGCTGCCCTTGAAATATTCAACTGGACTTTAAAGTTGGTTTCTACTCGTTCAATAACACTCAAGCTGGATATGAGCAAACACAAACAGTTCTATACCTGAGGTCCGTTCCTATGTAATTAAATTGTTGTTAAATGGTACAGGCGGAGATTTTAAAATGTTCCAGGGTGACTAATAAACCTATCAATCAGCAAGAAGCTGCCAGGACTGCTACTGCAATCCATCATGTTTATTTTCTCAGGTTTAAAAGCAGGACACACACTGGCTAGCTTTGGCTTTCTAAATCTCACCCTGTAACTGCATGGCTACACTGTCACACCTTCCAACTTCCATCACTGTTCCAGGAAAGATCTTCATTTAGCCGGTACACTGCAGGGGCCTGACAGTTTATATTGATGGGACGTCGTGTATAAACAGAGCCCCTCTGCATGGCACCGGCCTCCGCCTTGGCACACAGCGCTGGAGACAAAACATCAACACCCTGGGAGGTGGCGGGCGGCTCTGTGCTTGTGTGTAGGCTTTCAACTTCCTGGGAGGGTCTGGTATGGAGGTGGCAGGAGACAGTCAAGGTGTCTCAAGATAGACTTGCACAGAACTGCATTTAAACAAGTCCCTTATTAAAAACAGACGAGGCGTGCTGAAGCAAAAGCTTAACATGAAGCACAGCAGCAAGGAGGCGGAAAACAATGTCGACAGGCAGGGTATGAATCAAAGTGTTTGAAGGCA
>NC_054560.1:8443300-8468300 GCF_017654505.1 Polyodon spathula
TTTAGTGCCCTGGCTCTTGTTTGAGCCACGGACCAGCATGCACTCAACCCTTGCAGGACCGCTCCCACACAAGCACAGGCAGTGTGTACTTGAGCTGGGCTGGCTGTCTCCACAGTGCTAGAGAATCACGAAGAAGGGTACGGTTTTAATATAGGGCAACGGGGTCTATACAAAGACCTCTTCACAAATAAACTGGCTCTCCTGCTGAGGACATGGCATACACATGCACCCAATCAGGTTATCAGTACAGATCTGAAAAGAATGCATTGTGCAGACGACCCAGATGTTCACGTGTGAGGCAGTTTTAAACAGTATTGCTCTTTGTTTTGTACAAGGTGATTAAAAAGCCCCTTGACAGCTGTGCCACGCTGGTGCAATTGCAGAGCATGTGAAGTCTGCCAGGTTTGGGCAGAGCTGCCATCATGGACAACAGGATTCTCAGGACATGTTATTCTTTCTCCTAAGTTATTTAAATCAAAAGCACTGATTTATTTTTCATCTCCTTATACCAGCCAGCACCACCCAGCAGGGATGGTAATAAGACTCCTATTGCATAGCAGTTTCACCCATTCCAGGTTTTAATTCAGGCTCGATTAGCCTGTGCATATAGTTAACAAGCACAGGTGGGTCTTACTAAACTCATAGTGAAACCAGAAATGGATCAAACTGCTATGCAATGGGAGTTATTACCACTGTGATTGTTGGAACTGTTTCTAACGTACTTGTTTTATTAACCAGTGCAGTGTCCTCTCCCTCCTTCTGGGTAGAGGGTATGAGCACAGTGCATTCTTCTCACTCCTTATAAAAGTTAGTCTAAATGTACAACTCTGAACTCAGCTGCATTCTTACACTCCTGGAGACCAAAAGTCCATCATATGCCTTTTGTATCTCCTTGCGACCCCCCTTGATGCAGTGGGATTATCTCTTTGATTCTCTCTGAAGTCCTAGAGTCCTGTCCCTTCTAGTCCCAGCATTGTTATCTCATTAGGCTTGCAGCATTGTTAGCTTTGCAGTGATTTGTAAATGGAAGATAATGTGACAGCTTCCAACTGCTATAGCCCTTGGCAGCAGTTGCCTTTATGAAGTCTCACAATGACAGTCCTGGAAGTACATGAATAATATATATACTTTATTTCAGTTTGGTTTAATGGGGATATTGCTCACTGAGAGGGCTTGGTTTCAGTGTGGTCCGGAGGAAATAGGCAGCTCAGAGATACATTATGAATCCAAAACAGAGGCTTCAGAGATGCTGTGTGAAGTAACTTACAAAAAATAGATGGTGAGTAAGTAGATTCAAGAAAATGCACAGAGTCCTTTTCTTCAATCAGTTGCCAGGTTTATTGAAATATGCAGGGAGTCTGGTCCCAGGTACAGGACAAACAACACTCAAAATTACAATGTTTGCATGACATTAAATACCCTTCTGTATAGATGGTCCACCTCCCCTTTCTCTTACACTTAACCAATGGTCAAGGTACAACTCACACTTTATTCTGTTAATTTAGTGTGTGTGTGTGTGTGTGTGTGTGGTGTAGTCACATAATGTGACAACCTCTGAATTTACAAGTTTCTAAAAACTTTCCATAATCAGTACTGCTGATTATCCAGTACCACCATCCACTAAGCCTACAGTCCTATACTGCACTGTAAAATCCCTTGCGCCATCATTTCTGTTTCATTCTCATGTGATCTGTGGTTTCAAATATGTATTCATAGGTGATTCATAAAATTCACCCATGTCTTAAACATAAAATTCACAGACAAACACTTAACTTGCTTCATGAAAATATTTTAATAAAATATTTCAAGGTTGATTTACTTAGTTTCAGATTTATTGATCGACAGAAACATTTGTTTTCTTCTTAAGTGTTTCTTTCAAGCAGTCAATGTAGCAGCAATCTCTACATTATCTCTCTCTCTCCCTCTCTGCACTTTCTTTTCTAGTTAACCTTTAGAAAAACAAAAAGCTCTGTGTATATCAATATAATCCAACATAAACTTTTTCATTGTTCCTTTGTATATTTGTGTTACTGTTTCAGTCCAAAGGTTAGCCATTCTTTTGCAGTCAAACAATTCATCAATTAACCTGGATCTCTTTCCCTTATCAAACCCTCTTATGATCGGGGCAAGACAATAAGTATTCGTGCTGGTTCTTAGTACGTAGTTTTACTAAGAAGTTACTTTATCTCCACGCTTAAGCAAAATCAGAATTACTCAAACAATCATTAATAAACAACTTATTAGTACGTAGTTTTACTAAGAAGTTACTTTATCTCCACGCTTGAGTAAAATCAGAATTACTCAAACAATCATTAATAAACAACTTCTTAATTACATTTTAATGTGACCTTTTAATTTTATTTTTACAACATGTATTCCTCAAAGTTGATATAGAATCTTTAGCATTAGTTTTTTTTTTTTTGTTTTGTTTTTGTTTTTTGTGGGCTACCAGTCTTGAATTGCCTTTGTCTTTTTCTTCTTATGAGACACACACTCCTGATCTGTTACATGAACATGTACATTACTGTTCTGTACATATCTTCCCTTTTTGCCATGTTTTAAAACATAGCCTATGTTCCATATTCTCCAGTCATCCATTTGATGACCGTCAATATTATATTTTAACATATTTGGAGTTAATGACCCCCAACAACACAAAACTTTTTAGTTTGTCTTGTTGTTACCAATGATCAGTGTTTAAAGCTATGCTTAAGGAAGTATAAAATTTTATTTTGGTTTATTGCACATTTAATTTACACTTTTGTATGTGCTATTGGGCTTAACTGGAACTTATTGTCTGATTGTTCCTTATTTGTACCACCTAATGTGGACAGTTAAATAAGAGGCTTATCCTATTGCCCCCTTATCGTGACATATAAACCAAACAGTACAAACAAAGACAAAACAAGTGTAACAAATCTTCTCAAAAACAAACATAAAACATAAATCCGAGTATGCCCGTACCTGTTGAGCAATACAAGTCCGTGTAACTAGTCCAATAAACTCTACTGGCACGTCATAACACTACACGATTTACTCATGACTTTTTTTAGGATTCCAGAGGTCCTCTTTCATACCTAAAGTCCTAATAGTCAATACACTTTTAATTAAGCAGTCTTAACTAATTGTGTCCTCAATGTACATGAATTATCAAGTAGTCAAAAGTCCTCTTTCATACTTTACCCTTGATTCTCACTACATTCTAAAAACTGCATATAAAACAAAAAACCAGTAACTACTCACCAATGTACGTGGTTATATGTTCGATCTGAAGTCCTGATTCAAAGATTCTCCACACCGTCTGAGC
Organism: Polyodon spathula; assembly: GCF_017654505.1. Taxonomy (NCBI): domain Eukaryota; kingdom Metazoa; phylum Chordata; class Actinopteri; order Acipenseriformes; family Polyodontidae; genus Polyodon; species Polyodon spathula. The sequence goes on from NC_054560.1 coordinate 8,446,608, forward strand.
TGAAAGTAGAAACAGTCTCCTTCTGTCTGCTTTGTCCTGGTCCTCTTCATGGGATACAGGCTTGCAAAAAAGGTTTCTCCGTAATCAAGTATCAACCCCCCGGTATTTTGAAAAAAAAGTTTCAGGAAACAGTCCGCAGGTGGCTCGCCAATGAAGTAACTTACAAAAAAATAGATGGTGAGTAAGTAGATTCAAGAAAATGCACAGAGTCCTTTTCTTCAATCAGTTGCCAGGTTTATTGAAATATGCAGGGAGTCTGGTCCCAGGTACAGGACAAGCAGAATACTCAAAATTACAATGTTTGCATGACATTAAATACCCTTCTGTATAGATGGTCCACCTCCCCTTTCTCTTACACTTAACCAATGGTCAAGGTACAACACTTTATTCTGTTAATTTAGTGTGTGTGTGTGTGTGTGTGTGTAGTCTAATGTGACAACCTCTGAACTCAGTGCATTCTTCACACTCCTGGAGACAAAAGGTCCATACATCTGCCTTTTGTTATCTCCTTGCGACCCCCTTTGATGCCAGTGGGATTATCTCTTTTGATCTCTCTGAAGTCTAGAGCCTGTTCCCTTCTAGTCCACAGCATTGTTATCTCATTAGCTTGCAGTCATTGTTGGGCAGTTTGTAGACGCATCGTCTCTATCAGTGGTTAGCAGTACATGCAATTTGAACCAAACAGTCTGCTATCTGCAATATTAGTCTCTTTTCAGAAAAGAACACCAGTATAGCTCTGCTAGTCCACATGCATAGCAAACCCCTAATCAATTCTCAATCCATGTTTTCCAACACTGTGTGTATATTGTGAAGGACTATATCTGTGTGAACTGTTGTTCCTGTGTGTTTTCACCAGCCCAGCCTGACACGTTTGTGTAAATGATATGACATTAGTGATGGTAAGAAGTGGAGGGCGGTTTTGCCATTATACGTTATACGTATACATTGCATTAGGTTCAGAGTAGGATCATTTACTTGTGCTGGGTGTCCAGTAGTTTCCTGTAAGCCTAAAAAAATATTTTTTAGAGGAATCTTGTTTCCCTGCAGCTAAAGCTCTGACAAATGGAAACAAACTAGACTGTAAACAAGGTCTGCGTTTCCTGGCAAATCGTGCATCGATGTGTGTTGGGAATTAATGCCTTCCAGTGTGGTATTCAAGGTTTGCAATGTAAGCATTTCTAATGAATAAACCAAAGCAGGACCCAAAGTGTCAGTGAAGTGCACTGCATTCCAAGGACAGGTCCAGGCTGTGGGTTCCATGGGGGAGTTCTCTGGTTCAATAAACAGGCGATTGAGGCGGAGAGAGTAACTGATAAACAGCTCCTTTATATCAGCCTTAAACATTGCAATGAGTGCTGGCTCTGCTTCCTCTCCCTTGGGCCACAGTAAAGCCTAAATTGCTCATCCACTTGTGCGAAATAGAATGATGGGCACTCCTTAGCATGTGCCCTTGAGGGTGTCTCTGTACCTGTGTGTGATCTGAGGAAACTGGACTAGAAAATATTTTAATACTGCCAATAACTTATTGAAACGTGTCTTCAAGAACTATCACTTCTATATACGGTCATAACAGCAGTCACTGATCCTTTTGAATTAGTGGTGGACAACGATATGACAATTTGACAGATGTCGTGCATGTGTTTAACTCTAATTTTTCCAAAAATGTCTATCTATGTCTGTCTATCTCTCTTTATTAACGTAAGAGACGTTAATAGATATTTACATATGAAAAGCAGTAACTTACTTTAACGGAGTGATCCTTTGCTTCATAATATTCGTGGAGTAACAACCCACCCCACTAGTGCCAGACTTAATGCAGAATACAAATAGTGTTTGGTACCTAAATATCAATCAATGAAATACAGTGCTTCAATAATGCTTTAGTGTGCAGTGTTTCTAAATGTCATTCTCAATGAAATACAGTGCTTCAATAATGCTTTAGTGTGCAGTGTTTCTAAATGTCATTCTCAATGAAATACAGTGCCTCAATAATGCTTTAGTGTGCAGTGTTTCTAAATGTCATTCTCAATGAAATACAGTGCCTCAATAATGCTTTAGTGTGCAGTGTTTCTAAATGTCATTCTCAATGAAATACAGTGCCTCAATAATGCTTTAGTGTGCAGTGTTTCTTTGCCTGCAAGGCTGGCAGTGATTGGTATGTGTAGGGTTTATTGTATCAGCATAAAATAAGCGGGATTATGCTGTGTTAATACTGTAGCAGAATTAGCAGTAGAAAGCATGTCTCTGCAAGCTGGCCGTATGTCTCTTTATGGAGTGTGTGTGTGCTGGGCGAGTGCCGCGGAAGAGGCTGCTGTCTGGGAGTGGGTTTGTGGCTGCTGAGTGCTGTGCAGATGGTGCGAGGGAGGAGACCAGGCTTCAGTGGAGTCTTGCAGCAGAGACTCACAGTGGAGCACTCGACACACTGAGCACACAATGATTCTGCGCTGTTAATAACACACGGGTTGTTCAGCTGCATGTATCTTCTAAGTTCCAAATGTCCAGTTTTAATAACCTGCCCAATTGTACTAATTTGGTCAATTGCTTTGGAGCCGGCACTGTTGGCAAGGAATTAATTGCGACTATATTTACCCGTCGTTACAGCACTAGAACAGCTGAGCGCTCAGAATGGGCTGTGTGGTTAAGAAAGATTAGTGACAAAATCCCTTCCCTTTCAGAAAGACGATATCATATTTCTTAGATGTTTTTTCAAGTACATTTTGTATAGCCTTTAATGCATCCATTGCATGCACTGTAGTGTACACAGGCTTGCCGCCTGCACTGATCTGGGTGACATCCAGGGCTTTAATTTGCATTTCTTTAACACCAAGTATGCAGAATCTACAGTAACTTATGCAAGCATCCGAGATAGATTGCCTCAGATCCCTTGATTACTGAATATCTGACAACATACAACGTGTTGCCAGTCACATGCTATTCCAGTATTGTGCATGTATTTGAATGTGAGCTGATTTTGTTTAAGGGAGCAGAGTGGTACTCAAGTGGATAACGTCATCTACGTTTGCCTGTCAGTACTTTGTAAGTTAATGCTTCTGTGCATTAAAACAAGATTTCTACGCTTTGTCTGGAATGACTTGGTAATTCCAGGAACAATATTGAAAGCTTGTCTTTTGCACCATGCAGACTGCGAGACCGTGCTTACAGTAACATCGGGGTGGGGGTGCTAATTGGATTTATAAATTAAATCACCTCCAGTGTATTAGAGTTCCATATATAAACAAATACCTCCGTGTCTCTGCTCTGAGATCACGCTGCTCCACACAGTAGCACCAGAGCTAGAAGGGATGCGCAGTGAGGACTGGATTAGAGCTCTGGGTGTTTCTGTAAACCTGGACTCCATGCTTGTGATCTCAGATAAACGCCTTCAACAGGGAAGGTGATGAGCTGCAGCGATAATGTGAGTCGTCGCCACCGGCTGCTGAGGAAACAAAGGGGGCTGTCCGTCTTAAAGACGCAGAGCTCCTTTTTGTAGTCCTTTGTATTGCGAAACTGCAGTTTGTCGGCATCGAAATAGTTAAACTGCTTCAGCGTTTTTTGATTTGGATGTTTGCTGCTGTTGCTTGCGTCACAAAGGCAGAGTCTACTGAAAGGCTGCCTACCTTGTTCTGAAAGCTGGAGCTTCTCGTCTTCTTTTTGAAATTCAAAGCTTCCCTGCTGGAGATGCAGAGTGTTGACAGATTGGAAAGACCGGGGATCTCTTTGCAAGCAGCCTCTTGCTGATTCCAGACCCATCTCACAAGCACATTAATCACATTACACTTACTGCTCACAGGAAGGCTAACAAATGCTTTCAAATCCTTACCTCTTATTCGCCCTAGCAGTAATATCACAGGCTGGAAAGCGCAGAGTCCTCGAGTGTTGTCTTCCAGTACTGAGCAGTGCTGCAGAGTACAGTAGACCATTTAAACAACTCTGATTGCAGGCAGGCCCTGGACTGCACAGATTCCAGGAGCAGATGAAAGAGACCGTTCCTGGGTTTCATTTCGTTTGCAACTTTTAATTTCCCCGGCAAGTGGATGAACTGCTTTTAATTGCTTTTATTATTTTATTCCAACCAAAGCAGAATGCAGTCTTCTAGAAATGTAATTTGGATATCATTACAATCTGAGCTGCTTTGTGAATCGCCCTATTTCTGTTTTTCTGCTGTATGGTCCTATTTTATCAGACATGAGTATATTAAAAAAAAACACTCAACTGAACACTGGAAAACTTGATTCAGTAGTGCCATGTTACATAAAAATCCACTTTGAGAGAGGTACTGTGTGAAGCATCAATGGCAGGGTGCCGTTGAAACTGACAGGGAACCTTATAAGGTGATCTGGTCTCGGGAATGCTTTTCCTGCTGTTTTAAAGCCAATCGTGAAGGAGCAGCAGCGATGCAGCTCATTCTGTGCCCAAACAGTTCATCTTGCTGCTGCCTGGGGATTGTAATCTTCCACCACAGGGAGTGAATTCTCTCCTGTTAACCCTTTAGCTGAGGCTTCCAGTCACACACACACACACACAATCGGTCATTATTGGGCTGGAGTTGTGGACGCAGGGTATACTCCAGTCGTCTTGATTTTTACGACATTGTTTGGTTTGGTCTGTATGGCAACCCATAGAATTGCAGTCTGCCCCCGGTTGCTACATATTTTAGTCTTGTGACCACCTAGAATTGAGGAAAATTGAACTCAGACAAGCAGACGCCTTTGGGTCTTAATTTATTTAATTGAACCAGCTGTCTGTTCCAGCCATGTCTAATTAGTGTTCGTTTGAAATCCTCTTGTAGTGGAGGGTGCTGACAGATAAGATGGTAAAGGAAGCTGAGTTGCATTTTCACTTACAGCAGCTTTATCCTTTTTGAGATTAATCCAAATGATTTAAGGGGGGTGGAATACTTAATCTGATTAAACAGTATAGAGCTGACAGGGCCTGTCCGACTGACTGGCTGGCTGATGGGAGGATTGCTGGACTGTAGCTGGCGCTGCCTGGTTGCCTGCCTGCCTGTTGGATCCCGCTATTAAAGAATGGCTGCGATCTGCTTGCAGAGTGGATGTTTAAAACACTGACCCTGCCTACTGCATTCCCTGAACTTGAACTTGGATGGGTAGTTCATTAATGCGTAGTTCTCATGCCATTTGCCTAAGACCTTTGGAAAAGACGTTTGTCTGCTTGACTTGGTTTGTAATGGTTTTAGATCATATTGAATGAGTTTTATTGTTGAACTGGTAATTCAGGCTGACTTTCAGAGCTGGTCAAGTACAATTGTAATTGTATAATTTGTAATTGCAATTGCAGTGTAATTGATCAATTACACACCTCTCCAAGCTTAATCATTCGCAGTTCCATGTTGTTTTACACAGAGCAATCAGTAACCTCATATTTTCAACCACTCTTGGTGATCCCATTAGTTATATAGGTGCGTTTCTGTATTTTTACCTGTGATTACTATTTTTTAATGTAATTAAAAGTTTTAATTGCGGCAGCATAATTGTAACTAATTGTAACTGAACACAATATCATTGTAATTGAGTCCAGGTTTGACTGGTAGTGTTTTACATATAAACACGTTTGAATGAGTGGAAGTCTTTCTGCCCATCTGTGCTAAACTTTGTCAAGTCGGGTCTTGCAGGATCCTGATGTTCAGCATCAGCAGCATGTCTTGGCAGCACTCTTCATGTAGAGAAGTGTCTCCTACCCTCTGTCCGAAGCCCGTCTCTGTTTGCTGGAATTGCTGGTTTCTGTGCAGAGTGTGAAGTATTGGTTCAATGTGTAGATCTGTCTGTCTCTAACGCCCCCGTCTCTCTTTCCTCCTCCCAGGGATCCGCTCGTGGGACGTGGAGCTGACCGCCTGCAACCTGGACGAGCAGCTCAAGCTCTTCGTGTCGCGCCACTCCGCCTCCTTCTCCGAGGAGGTCAAAGGTAAAACATCTATCATCTGCACGGGTCAGAGACATTTCACATGCAAGTGGAATTGTGCTTTGGAATTTGATTCAACTTTGCAGGGATGTTTGCTCCTACAACCTCTCCAGGCTTTGTGTGCGTAGCTCACAGTGACCTGTGTGTGGTGGTTTTTTTTTGTTTGTTTGTTTTGTTGTACTACGGATTAGCTGCCATATTGAAGGCCGTAAAGTCATGAAAGTTTAATCTAAAGTTAATCTAAATTAGTTTTAAATGTTACAATGAGTTGGTTCTGCTATATCTTGGTCCTGTTAAGATGAACTATCGGTGCGGATTTGTGGATGAGATGCTATTCTTGGTACGAATAACAACTGTAACAGGGGGTACTGTATGCAAACCCAATACAGTAAGTACAAATGAGCCTTTCAGACTCCCTTACTGTAGGAGAGCATACGTTTTCAATATTAACATTACGGACTACGCTGATAAAACGGATGAATTTGTATACAAAATCAAAATATTGCAGTGTTTTGGTTCATCTTGCTTTGTTGGGTTGTCAGATCCATGAGAAACTGGAGTTGGTGGAGCAGGACAAGCCCAAGCTGACCTATTTTAAGAGAAAACATGTTGGCTGGAGATACGAAAGAGATTTCAATTCATTTAAACGTTAATGGATTGGAATATCTCTATTATTTTTAATGAAAAATGTAGTAGGTGGGGAATCTGTTTGCCTTTAGCAGTAAACCTATTTGTAATTAACGGATTATGTTTGAACAAGCTTCTTAACATAATCTGTTTATTACAGAGCTCTTGTCCTGACTGCGCACACAATATTCAAATATGAATAGAGCTGCATGTCATTTATACAGATGTAATCAGGCACCCAGGGGAACTGAAGATGGCAGATCACACTTGTTCAGTGGACTCCCAAATTATCGAATTCCTTCGAATTTAAAACGCCCTTGAATTTAAGACACAGCCCAAATTTACCAGCCTCAATTTGAGGAAAAAATTAAAAATAAGTAAATCTGCATTTACAAAGGTTTCACCTCAATTACGCTGTTGTATCGTACAAAACTGACACGAAACATTGATGTAGATTAACCTTGGAGCTTGTTTATTGTGCTGCGCACTGCATAATACTTCAGATGGCGTCTCTGTCGTACACACCCCCCTCACTTACTTACGGCATCACACATCCTGGCATCAGCAAGCATGACTCAACACTCCGCGGCATCAGGCACCATGTAACCTAGCAACCACAATGGTATTGAACGGATCAGCATTTTTGATCTGTCCGCTGGTACTGTTTGTTAGAAATGCTGAAATTGTAAATGTTTCTCTTGGTATTCCTCAGGAAGCTTGGTTTGTTTTTACTCAGCAGTGTCGTGTTGCTGTTTCTGTACTTGGGCAGTCGCGTCTTTTGTTGGCGTTTAATATCCACATCACTATGCTGTACTCGAATTTAAGAGGCAGGCTATTTTTTGAGAAGCAAAAAATTGTTAAAGGAATGCAGTATGCAACAAACATGTTTGTGTAGGTTACTTTTGAAAAGATTTTTAATTGTGTATGACACCCTGAAAGGTATAGTCCTGTCTTTGGCCTCTCTCCTTGATGTAAACATGTCACTTTGATAGTGCTGGCTGCTTTTAGGCTCCCCCAGGACTGGAGCACATGGAGGAAAAAATAAGAGCCGAGAGGAGAGGAGTCAAGCGACTGAGTAAATAAGCAGCTGAGACTCTAGCCAGCTCCTGTTCCTGAGCTGCAGACTGCAGTATAGCCAAGAGAGACACAGGCACAAACATGCACTTTATTATACATTCAATCACATGTGCCTCTAAGTTTAGAGGCTGGGTCTAATTTGGATCCCTTCAGTGCATTAAACCCATTACAAATCCATTTGCAAGTAATGCCTTGCTTCACTGGTGTGTGCAGGTAGTCTGTTATATTTTTGCCTCAAACATGTGATGCCACTGGCATTGGTCGAGCACAATGTATTTAAAAACAGTGGTGGTATTTAGTTTTTTTATGTGATTACAGCTTCAAGGATCTTGCTGTCCAAAACAAGTTCTTACCAAACAGAGGGTTTAACACAGTGTCCCATTTCAGACTGAGCTGGAAAGGAGTTTTCCGTTCCAGATTACGTTTTGCATCGAAATGGATGCATGTGCATGCAAACTGGCTTGAAATTAATGCATGAAATTAATGATGTATAGTCAGATTTGCAGGAGGATTGGCTGAGCAAATTAGTAGCAGTATTTCTGAACATTTAATTGTCTGTGGCCATGTCATGTTACTCAGCATTGATTTTATTTTTTTGTGGTGTTGGGTGTTGGATGTCAGGTTTAAGGGAGAGTTGTATTGAGTCACTGCAGTCTGGTGTGCTGTTGCACTTTACCCCAGGGACACTGCATTAACATGGCAGAGAGGCTATGATGAAAGAACTGAACAAAGTGTCTGAATCCCTCAGAAGGCAGTCCCATGCTCTCAACAACAGGGATGGAATTAAGACTCCTGTTGCATTGCAGTTTCACCCATTCTAGGTGTTACTGCAAGCTTGATTAGCCACAGTGTGTATGTACAGTAAAAAGATCAGATGTTTTAATAAACACAAAGTAAAACCAGGAATGGATCAAACTGCTATGCAACGGGACTCTGATTTCCATCTGAACAGTATTCTGAAAGTGCTCCTAGTTCCTGAGCTCTGCCCACTTTGCTAGACCACTCACTGTCCCTCGGCTGAGGGAAAGTTAAAGAGAGGTAAGGAGAGTCGGAGAAGCAGTGAATAGTTTACTGGTTACTGGTGAGGTTGCTGTAGCAACTAAAACAGTGCTTTCATTCAGAAAACCATTAGATGATCTCCCAGGGCTAACACTGACAGCAAGTCTTGTTGTTTCTACTGTTGATGGGTACTGTGTTCATAGTGGGTCATCATCACCAGCAGATTGTATGGACACTGTATGAATGTACCTGTGGCAAGTATTATTTGTCAGTACAGTACTGATCTGACACCTATTTGTTATAGAAACCTATTCCAGTCCAATTATGACAGAATAATGCATCAATGCTTGTAATGTGTTACTTATATTTATACCCTGTACCCTAACAAATTACAATTTGCACATTCGTAGAGCACACTACTGCGTTTTATTTCAGACTTAGATGCATTTTATATGTGAAATTTTATTGCAGGCAGCTTGGTTTTGACCACATCTCCTGCTGTAGGCTGTCGGTTTGGCATTGTGAGGTACCAGGAGAGTAATGGACAACTGTGGTTTACTTTCCTGCAAGGAAGTTTAATGATTGACAACCTACCACAATAAAATGGATTGTTACACAGTCCGTCTGTCTGGAAGAACAGATCTTTAAATGAAATCTTAATTCGTACCTGGATTAAAACAGCAGTCTTGGGTTGGAACTGGTGTGTTTACAACGATCTCCGGGTTTTGGGATATGTGGGCAATGTTTTCTGGTTCAGCACTAGCCTTGGTCTCCAGCTATTTTGTAAGAAAATATTTTTAAAAAGGGCCTTTTCTTCAGGCGCAATAAAAATAGCCTGCAATGTTTTGCGTCTGACTGCCTGTAACAACTGAGCCCTTCTCTAGGTCCCTGTTCAGTTGAGAGGCTATAAAAGAATGAAAACAGCCTGGAGTGGATTGTGCAATGATGCCATCTGTCTGCTGACACCCACAATGGGGACTCTGTTGAATCGGCAGGGCTGCGATCCTTGGCAGGAGTGAGCCAAGATTTCTGCTAATATTGGTTTATTATTTGACGATATTTATGCAAGGTTGTCCTCCTTTTGAGTGAACACAGCACTTTGAACCAAAGAGAACCGAGGGCCTGTCGACCTCTTGATTCCTTGGCTGTAACCACTTGCTAATACCGCCTGCCTCTCAATCCCTCTGAACTCATTTCTAAGCCACACTGCTTCCCTCCAAGTCCATCAGTTTTTACACAGAAGCTACACTGCTTCCAACCCAGTCTTTAAGTTCAAATCCTCACTGTCTGCCTCCCACCCAGCCCCACGGCTCTAACCACTAGGTCACAATGCCTTCCGCTTGTAGCCTTGTCCGGATTGTTGACGCGGTCCGTGTCGCACCATCTCAGACCTTTGTTAACGTCCCTTAGCTGTGACCGCAAAGCTGCCCTTCTCTTTTCCTGGTTGTCCAGCTGTTGCCCAGGCTGCTGTCGGCACATCCCTGGCTTCCTCTACCCGGATTAACCCCTGCGTGGAGAGGATTGCTCCTGCAGGGCTGTCTGAGCGACTGCTGCTCGTGCTGGCTGGGCTCTCGTGGAATGTGACAGTAGTCCATTTGTCTGTGAGCCCGACAGTCTGTGCTCTGCCTACAGCAGTGGATGAAATGTATCGCGGGGGGCTCGAGAGCCTGGATCCAGCCGCTTCCCGAGTGGAAGCGAGGGGGCTCGGGTTTCTCTGGGCCTGCTGGAAATCTCGCAGTCCAACTGGACCAGCTGTCTCTGGCTCGGCCGCTCCTCATGCTGCTGAGTCTCAGGTCACTAAGTGACAGCAGCCTGTTTTCTCATGTCATGAATTTGGGTTTTAAGATTGGTTTACTCCAAAGGATAACGTTCTTTTAAAATCTTCAGTAGTCTCGAGATTACTGCAGTCTTGTCGCCAGTGGAAGTACTAAGACAAGAGGCACACACAAGATTGACAGTCAACTCCCCAGCTGTGCAAAATCTGCAGAGCAACACTTATTTTCCTGGAGTCGCCTGTCCTTCCATGACACATTTCACATGTTAAAGATTTTCATCTCTGAAATATTTTACATTCATATGTAGTTAACCACTTATCCAATTGTAATGAAACTAGGTAAGAACCTTATGAAGGTCAAGGTATTGAGTGCGTCAGAATCTGTAATCATATTGAAGAGTCTGTCTAGATACCGGACTTGCATTTTGTTTTGGCACAGTGGATGTAGGTCGTGGTGTTTTGACTGTTTTTTTAATCATACAGCTAGCTTTCATTTTTGTTTACAGCTGTAACGTACAGGAGGTGTACGGTACTGACATACAACTGCATGTGTAATAACAATAATACATTATGGGAGATCTGGACTGGAAACCAGTGCTTGACCCACTGCCTGTCAGGGGATGGTTGTTCTCCTGGACTGAAGAGCAAGATTACAGATCGAGGGATTTGTCCCGTACACAAGCACTGTGTCTCAACCCTGTATAAAAGTACACAGATTCAGGTGAATTAAAACTGTGTCTGTGCAAGCAAGCTGCTGGGGGCAGTGTGTCAGGAAGGGGTTGGAAGCCTGTGGCAGGAGGTGGGTAGCACACAGTGCAGTGCACAAGCTGGACTAGGGACCTGTTTTGACTGTGCCCTGAAGAACCATTGGCTACAGCAGGGAAATCCTTCAGGGTTATTAAACAGAACTGTCATTTCTACTGGAGTCAGACAGTTTGTGTAAGAGATTAAAAATGTCAGTGCTGATGGGGAGACGCAGAGAAATGGGCAAGAAGAGAAAGGCGACCCTCTTATGAAAGATAAGAAACCATGTGACTCCGTGCACTTTTACTGTACCAAGTGTATCTTTCCATGCTGCATAGTTTATTCACCAAAGCCCAGATGACTGGAATTCAATAAAAAAATCTTACATTGCTCCTCCCCCAATTTTTAATAGATGTGCTTATGAGTATGCAATTTCAACTGTGGACTGTCCTTGGGGAAAGTTTGGAGTTTTTATCTGAGGAATTCCATCAGATCAAAGGAAAAGATTCTTTAGAGAGTTGCCCCCCTTGTGAAATGGAGAGGTACATAGAACAGACTGCACGGGTTCAGGGTTATACAATATCATACTCCCTACAGTATGTGAACAATTGGAAGCAATACTGGGTTACTCCATCACTCATAGCAATGTGTTTACAAGGAGACTCAATGGTTTTTGAAACTGCAGTTAGTTATTCTGCATATTGGGTTCGAAGTCACTGCTGTGTGGCAGCATTCTAAAAGTTTCTGATGAGGCAGCGCTTCTAATGTAAAATATCATGCAGGTTTTATGTCAGCAATAAACTGAAGCTGGAAATCAGGCCTGCCGCCAGCCTCCAGAAAACATAAGCAGAGTTCTCAATTTGTCTGCTGGTTTATTACAGCCTGTTACTAGAACACATATGACTCCGTGGATAAGGCCCTTGCACTTGTATGCAATCAATATGCCGACGACGAAGCAGCAAAGTAATCAGACAAATACAACTCATTTCAATACGTGCACAGTAAATGAAGCTCCCTCAATAAAAGCAAACTGACCTGCTCACAGAAGCATCTAATTTAAAGCAGATAGCTTCCAGATAGTTCAATAAAAGCAAACTGACCTGCTCACAGAAGCATCTCATTAAAGCAGCTTGCAGATAGCTGTCCGCAGCGTCTCTTTTATACTTGTTTTTCGCCTGGTTTATTGCTTATTCCAGTTTCACAGTCGTTCAGAGACTCGGCTAACGTTTTATTTTCTTTCGATACTTTTTTTATTAGGCTGTTAGTCAGTTTAGCATCATTATTAAATTAAGTGGTCTACACAGAGTAATTTAACACACAAAAAAATACAATATTTTAACTAAAACTTCCATTCAGCTTCTTAGGATGCTTTTGTTTTACAAAAGGTTTAGGTTAGGGTATGAGTGTTTGCCTGCTAGTACTAGCACCAGCACCTTTCATCAACTAACCCTGGTTTTAGAAACATCTTAAAAGCCAGACTAAGTATGAAGCCGCAGTTATCCCTCCTGAGGGCAGCCAGAATCAACCAGGTAGCTGGAGCAAGGCAACAACGGTCAGGGGTTTGAAGATTCATCAAGGGATAATGAAATGCTTAAGGGACAAGGGCCTCACATTGATCAGTACTTCTTACAAAGTCAGTCGAATGAAATCCAGCCACAGGAAGCAAACCACAGTTTACAGGATATCAGCACCCCTGTCATAGACGTGAGGAGGACTTGCATGGATACAACTAGTGAGGAACCTAATGATCCTTGTGAACCTGGTCAGACGAACCAGCGTAAGAGAGAGAAGAACCTCAATGGGCTCAAGCCTAGAGTTAAATGGCCAAGAGCTTGTGAGAACTGCGTGGGACACAGTAAACAAGGATCTCTATTTTACTTTGGAAAGGTTAAATGGAACATTTGAAAAGGAGCTGGATAAATTTGGGGACATCATCTACGCATATGGAAGCGGGAGGTTTGGAATTGAAAAAAGGAAGGAAAAAGTACAAACTATTCCTGGAAAGTCTAGACGGCAGCAGGATATTGAACGCTTAGTTAGAGAAAGGAGGCAGTTGAGGAAGCAATAGAGAAAAGCAGAACAAAGTCAGGAGGAGGGACTCAATCTGACTCTGCTGGGACTCCAGAATCACTGTTGAGCCCTCTTGAGGTGTTGTGGGCTAGTCAAACAAAACACCGAGGGTGGAAGGTGCCCACTTGAAGACCCCAGCGATGTACCCTACTTAGCTCAATCCAGACGGTTGTCATGCTGATGCGCTGGGGAGACCTCACTGGGTTGATCCCCGGAGCCAGCATCGCAGCCGTTGTGCTGATGCGCTGGGGAGGCAAAATGAGCTGATTCAACATCTACTTTCATGTAATGGAAATCATGCCTTAACTTTTGAGTTATCCTATAAATACAGCAAAGTGTGGCTTAGTGTTGAAGCCGCCAACACTTTTTCGTTGTACAAAAAAAATTCTGTTTTGTTTGGGTTTTATCTTTTGTCCATCATTTGTTTTGGAATTTTCTGCAAATGTCTGTTTCAGTTTGAGGAAATCATGACAGCTGTGTCACGGCAAACGATTGTGTGTCCTCTTCTGGTCCTAGATTTACTGCTTTGATGTCGTGTCAGACATGTCGTACCTGGTAAAACAAATCCTGCATGTGATCTGAGCGTGGAGGTACAGTGACTCTCAAAAGTATTCACCCCCTTGGACTTTTGCACATTTTATTTTGTTACAACAGGGAATCAAAATGGATTTAATTGGGCGTTTTTGCCACTGATCAACACAAAAGTCCATAATGTCAAAGTGAAAAATAAAATTTACAAATTGTTCTGAATTAATTTCAAATACAAAACAGAAAATAATTGATTGCATAAGTATTCACCCCCTTGAGTCAATATTTGGTAGAGGCACCTTTGGCAGCAATTACAGCCATGAGTCTATCTGGATAAGTCTACCAGCTTTGCACATCTGGACACTGCAATTTTTGTCCATTCTTTGCAAAATTGCTCAAGCTCTGTCAAGTTGGATGGGGACCTTTGGTGAACAGCAATTTTCAACTCTCTCCACATATTCTCAATTGGATTGAGGTCTGGGCTTTGACTGGGCCACTCCAGGACATTGACCTTTTTGTTTTTAAGCCACTCCAGTGTGGCTGTATGTTTGGGGCCATTGTCCTGGTGAAAGATTAATTTTCTCCCAAGTCCCAGGTCTCTTGCAGACTTCAGCAGGTTTTCCTCCAGGATTTCTCTGTACTTTGCTGCATCCATTTTGACCTCTGTCTTCACAAGTTTTCCAGGCCCTGACACAGAGAAGCATCCTCATAGCATGATGCTGCCACCACCATGCTTCACGGTAGGGATGGTGTTCTCAGGATGAGGTGCGGCGTTAGGCTTGTGCCAAACGTACCGCTTAAAGTTGAGGACAAAAAGCTCTATTTTGGTCTCATCAGACCATAGAATGTTCTTCCACTTGGTCTCAGAGTCTCCCACATGCCTTCTGGCAAACTCTAGCCGAGATTTGATGTGAGTTCTTTCAACAATGGCTTTCTTTTTGCCACGCTCCAATAAAGGCCTGTTTTGTGAAGCACCCGGTCTATTGTTGCCGTATGCACAGTGTCTCCAAGCTCAGCCGTGGAAGACTGTAACTCCCTTTGATACGGGAAGAGCGGGATACTATGAGTCAAATTTTGAAGAACCTTATTCTGGATTTGCTTTGAATGTTCCTTCGTCTTCATGATGTAGTTTTTGTTAGGAAATGTACTAACCAACTGCGAGACCTCCCAGAGACAGGTGTGTTTAACCTGAAATTATGTGAAAGACCTTAATTGCACACAAGTGGACTCCATTCAACTAATTATGTGACTTCTAAAGACAATTGGTTGCACCAGAGCTTATTTAGGTGTGTCATAGCAAAGGGGGTGAATAGTTATGCAATCAATTATTTTCTGTTTTATATTTGTAATTTAATTTAGAACAATTTGTAGAGTGGTTATTTTTCACTTTGACATTATGGACTTTTTTTGTGTTGATCAGTGGCAAAAACTCCAAGTTTAATCAATTTTTATTCCATGTTGTAACAATAAAATGTGGAAAAGTCCAAGGGGGGTGAATACTTGAAGTTGAAGAAGTTTATTTTTGTAGTAGGTTTTATTTTTTAATGGTTAAAGGGTAAAGTCAACATGAATTGATTAGCCATTTCCACAGTTTGTTCAGTGTTTATTGGCTCCACTGATTTTAATTTTTTTTGTTTCGGAGATATTTTTTCAGGTTTTATCGGTTATAACTGAAAGTCAGAAGCTCGAATTATAAGAATTGCAGCTACAGGTAGCCACCTAATGCAATTACTGTGATTTTTAGTGATTTTTTTAACTTTTTTTATTAATGTTATTTTTTCTAAAAAAGTCATTTCTGAAGTTTGAATGTAAAATGGTTTTGGAAGACACATTGTCTAATATGTTTATATGGTATAACAAGCCTATACCTTTCTAACCTACTAAAGCTTTTTAATCGGGTCCAACTATATATATTAACTCCCAGTTAAGTGAATTTAAGGGGAAGCTTAAAGACAATGCATGTTTTAGGTGTACCTAAACCTTTGGTGTATTTGGTTTCAGTGCCGTATCTGTAGGCCCGATTGTTATGGCAACCAGCTTAGTCAGCAGGCCTCGGGCCTACAGAGGAAGGAAGTTGTGTTGAGATGCTGAGGAAGTGGGGTGGGGGTGTCCAGCTGTGAACTGCCTCCCCAGCTCCCAAGGCTGACTACAATAACCTTGACTGAAAATATAATGGGGGGAAGTTGCTGATTCAGACTCGAATCTTTTGGAGGAGCTTAACAAAAAGTGCTTCAGTTTACGGAGATTACATCCTGAACAGGTGGGTCCGAGTTGTTTAGGAACCAGTTTCTGTCGGTCAGTTTAACGTTGATTAAAGGAACACCGTGGGTGTTGCGCTTGTCTGAACTGTACTGTGGTTTGTAATTTCTGTGGCTGTCGTGTGAAATGTGGACAAATAATTAACCTGCTGCTCTGCAGTGAGAAGGGTTATGGGCTTGAGTAAGAAATGTGGGCCAATTTAAAGAAATACAAAAAATATTAAAATGTTCTGGAACTAAATCCCTCGTTAAGTCCTTGTTTGCTTTCCAGATTCACAATTTCCTACACTGCTGTGTCGCTCTTATTTCTCCCCCCCCCCCTTCAGGAAACAAAAGTTAAACAGAACGGTGAAGCCAGCGTTTTGGATGTTTAAACATGGAGCAGTGTGCTGCCTTTTTTTATCTTTTCTTACCCCCCTTTCCTTTGGGAACCCCTCATTTCCAGTGTTTCCGTCTGCATCAGGAATCCTCTATGTCTGTTACTGCGTTCAATTTTAAATCCACGGTACCTGTGGAGAAGGCCGCTTGCAGATCGGTGACCACCTGTTGTGGCTCGTAACAGACAGCTTCGGTCATATATTTGGGGATTAACCCTTTTGCGGTCCTGTGTCAGACCAGGTACCCCATTGCAATTTTCCTTTTCCAATCCAATGTTGGACCCTCAAAAGGTGTAAAGCATTGGTCTCTAGTCGTTTTTTCTCCGGAAAAAGCCAAGAAAACCTTTCAATGGCCGAGTGAGACCGATAGGAACCGAATGAAGCCGAAAAAAAGGCGTATCTCATAGCCCCATCCACTACAGAGATAACAGACATAACAAAGGAGGTAGCTGCTTCTGCATCCTGCATTCAAAGAATATCACACACATTTTCAGAGCTTTCTGACATCGTATAGTAGTAAAATAATGACTTGGATCACATTATTGAGGAGTTTGGTGATAAAACAAGTGATCAGGAGAGGATTTATCAGTATGCACATCTATGGGTGGGGTGGAGCTTGACTGGAGATACAATACTGAGTGTCATTTTGTGATTCAATGCTTTTTAAACCTGTTTTACTCTGAAAAATATTTTAAACTGCGCGTGTAAAATAAACGGCGCATGTGAAAATAAGCTGGACCTGACGCGCCTGACAAGTGCTGAATAAATAGACTGCAAAGGGTTAAAGGGTTAACTTTCTCTAGCGCCACACCTGCAAGCAAAACAGTTGAGTGGATAGGGGAACCATGAAACCCACTCATTTAAGGAGGCTCAGACGCAGTTTAGACGTAGTGTTCCCTCTCGTGCTATGTACAGAATGATTTGTACTGGGCCAATTCACAAGTATGTTGTTTGGGTCATTTACAGGAACGCTCTAAACTAATTTAGGCGAGGAAGCCAACAGATATTCAAGGCTTAAATCAGTATAAATTATAGATATGAAGTCGGATTCAGTGGTCAGATTTAGAATCAGTCACTTGATTGGAATGTTTTTACAGAAGCCAGTGTTTGATTCATTGCTCGCTCTGTGCAGACCACAGTATTGTTCATGCCAAGAGCAAAGCGCTGATCCGTTCCCTTGTCTCCCTTTTCCAGGACAGAGGACCCTCCACCACAGCGGGGATGTGCTTGAGACGCAGGTCGTTGTTAACCCTTCGGATGACTTTGTGTGCTCAGAGGTGAGGCCCTGTGTCCAGGGATTTCTAAAAGTGCTTTACAGCAGAATAGCATGAGCTCCCCCTATGGAGCCGGGTTCTTCATTTAAAGTTAAAGGGGAGCGGCATTCCTGGTAACTAAATGAAGAGAGCCATACTGTGAAGCACAATAAGCCATACATGGCTAAAGAGCTGTTGGTTGCACAGCTCTGCTGTAGGTGAATATATAAGCCAGCTCTTTCCCTGCAGGTCCGGAGACTGATCTCTGATGTTTCACGACACAAACTGCTGGTTCTTGCGGGTCAGTGTGTGGAGGACACTGGGGACCTCGTGTTGCAGACCGGCTGCTTCTCACTCCAGGATTTCGTTCAGATCTTCACAGACAAAGAGGTCAAATAGTCAGGTCAAGAAAATTAATATATATTATATATATATATATATATATATTTTTTAACTGTTGCTTATTTGCTTTGTTGTATTTAAAGGCTTGTATATTATTGATTTTTTAATATTGATACTGTGTAACTGTTGAATTGCATAGAAAACAGTACAATGCAGGACTGAAAATAAGACTCCCATTGCATAGCAGTTTGATCCATTACTGGTTCTGCTTTGATTTTAATAAGGCTTATCTGAGCTTTAACTATACAATCTGGCTAATCAAGTAGCAAAACCTGGAAGGGGTGAAGCTGTCATTTCTATCCCTGTATTTTGAAGCTATTTAAGTTGGCAGTGTATCTTGAAGGTGTTCTGATCTGTAGTAGCTGTCAGTATATGTCATTGCCAAATGTTTTCTGTTGGCTCGAATTTAGAATTTATAGCCGTGGTGTGGATTTATGTTCCTGACCTGATTTTGTTTCCTTCCCCCTCAGATTGGTGAGTTGCTGAGCTCAGCTGACCCCACACACAAAGTCAGTCTTACCCTGGCTTGTCCGGCCTGTGGGGACTGGAATAACTCTGTGCTGGAGAAACACAACCTCCAAGACTTCATCGAGATCAAATCCAACCCCCCTGCCATCCTCCCCGAGATGGAGGGGCTACAGGAGTTCACAGAATACCTTTCGGAGTCCCTCGAACCCCGCTCTCCCTTCGAGCTCTTGGAGCAACCCAACACGGTGGGCTTCCTGAAGCTCTCCAAGCCATGCTGCTACATCTTCCCAGGCGGGAGGGGGGACTCTGCCTTT
This sequence comes from Polyodon spathula, assembly GCF_017654505.1. Taxonomy (NCBI): domain Eukaryota; kingdom Metazoa; phylum Chordata; class Actinopteri; order Acipenseriformes; family Polyodontidae; genus Polyodon; species Polyodon spathula. The sequence goes on from NC_054560.1 coordinate 8,465,418, forward strand.
TTCGCAGTTAACGGATTCAACGTCCTGGTCAACGGGGGCTCCGATCCCAGGTCCTGCTTCTGGAAACTGGTGCGCCATTTAGACAGGATAGATGCCATACTACTGACCCACATTGGCATTGACAACCTGCCTGGGATCAACAGCTTGCTGCAGAGGAAGACTGCAGAGCTGGAGGAAGATCAGTCCGCAGGATCCCAGAGCAACGAGGACTGGCTGAAGAATTTGATCTCCCCTGAGCTGGGGGTGGTGTTTCTCAATGCCCCAGAGAGGCTTAAAACCATAGAGAGCAATCCAAAAGTGCTGAGGAGCTGCGATCAAGTGGCACTGACCTTGCAGCACCTGGAGAGGTTGGGAATTCGTCCAGAACCTCTCTGTCGGAGCAACGCTGCTGTGGTGGAGCCAGTCATCCTTTTCCAGAAGATGGGGGTGGGCCGTCTGGAGATGTACATTCTTAATCCTGTTAAGGGCAGCAAGGAACTAGAAGCCTTGACGCAGAACTGGCCTTGGAACGGTTCCCCCAAAGACTCTGAGTGTCTGGCTTCCATCTGTGCTCTTTTGATCTGGCACCCTGCTAATCCTTTGGAAAAGATCATCCGTGTTCTCTTCCCCGGCTGCACACCTCAAGGCAAGATCTTGGAAGGCCTAGAAAAGATGAAACACCTGGAGTGTCTCAAGCACCCAGTGGTGAGCCAGAAAGATCTGGATGCCCCCAAATCCGACAAACAACCCAAGAGGACTGAGAGCAGAGAGAGTCTTAAGTCTGGTCCGAGAGATTCAAGATCTGGTAGTGGTACACTGAAGGATAAATTGGGTCAGAAGAAACCAGAGTCAAAAGGTAAGGAAAAAGTCAAAACTGCATCGAGCGACTTGCCAAAAGAAGGGGCAGCCGGAAAGGAAGGGGATGACAAACTAAAAGGTGACATGAAGCCAAAGTCTACAAAGGAGAAGCCAGCAGCCAAAAAGGATCCCTTAAAAGATGATAAAAAGGAGGTCAAGAAGGAAGAGAAAGTCCCTGTTAAGAAAGATGACAATGGAGAGAAAAGGGAGGGGAAGAAAGAACTAGTGAAGAAGGACTCTGTCAGCACAAAACTGAAGAAAGACCTCAAGGTGGAAGCAAAGAAGGAAGTCAAAAAAGATGTGAAAGCAGAGGAGAAAAAAGTGACCAAGCAGCCAGCCAAAGACGTCAAGAAATCCATGGGTGGTGCAGCTGCCGCAGCAGACCCTAAAAAGCTACCGGGTAAAGCGGGTACACTGAAGAAGGATGGAGCCACAGGGAAAGCTACACCTCTGGCCAAAGGTGCAAAACCAAAGACCCTTAAGAAGGAGTCTGATCCCAAGAGCCAGCCAGCAGCTGGTCCTTCAGAAGGGGATGCAGAACGTTCCAAGATGTCCACTCCTGAGGACATGACCGCAGAGTTTGAGAAGCTTAAAGAGGAGAGCAAAGTTGAGCAAGGTGGAGATGCTGGCAATAAAGCCAAGGGAGAGTTGATGGATGAAGGGATCACCGGGGCAGAAAGCCAGCACGATTGGTCACCAGGGGACAATGGAACTAATCACCAAAATAAAGGAGAAACGGCAGGAGAGGAAGAGCTTGAAAGCCCAGAGAAGTTCCGCAATATGGAGGCTATCCCCAACCCCAACAAAAGCCTGGGCCCTGCTTCTCCACTAGCAAAGTCCCCAAAGAGTGACCATAGTGCGAACTTCGACCTGACCCCTACAGAGTACATACTACTAGAGGGAGGACTGAAGGATGGATTTCTAAAGAACGGCCAGGAGGACCCATGTGCCAGTTCGGATGAGAAGACACTGGAGATGGTATCTCCTCAGGGTTCGGGTCCTGCCAGCGCCGGTCATACCCCTTTCAACCAGTCCCCAGTAGAGGATGCCCTGGGCTCTGGAGAGGAAAGCAGTTTAGGAGGGAAGATCTCCAGCCTGGTCTTTGATGATGGGAAGCTTCTGGGTTCTTGCAGGAATTCTGAGTCTGGCTGCCCTAGGTCTGGAATGGAAAACTCTTCTTCCTCCCAGTACAACCAGTCCAGCTTCCTATCCCTTAGCCCCTTCAGGGACATGATGCCTGATGTCTCCTCCACCATCACCACCTCCTCCTTCCCAGCCGAAGTGGGGTCCCCCCACTCCACGGAAGTGGACGAGTCTTTGTCGGTGTCGTTTGAGCAGGTACTGCCGCCAGTGAGCGAGTCTCCCCAAGAGGAGATGAGCGACCGACCCTACTCTAATGGCATCTACTCTGTGGACCCGGAAGCCAAGGTGGGAATGACGCTGCCTCTGAGGACGTCCCACAATGTCCGGCCTCCCGGGGATGGTTTGGAGGGGCGCAAACCTCCACCTCATGGTGCCCTGCCTCTGTCCGAGCTCCCTCCTCATGACGTTGACCTCTGCCTGGTCTCACCCTGCGAGTTCAAGCACCCAAAATCCCTTGAACACCAGCTCACCCCTCCCCTGGTCAACCCCAGTCCTCGGGAGCTCTCTGACGATAGCGACCTTTCCCAGGAACTGGCCAAGCCTCTAACCGAGCGGCGGTCCTGTGCCAATCGCAAAGCTCCCCAGGACTGCGAGACACCGCCCACTTCTGCCAGCGAGTCTCTACCCACCCAGTCTGACTCGGACGTGCCTCCCGGTACTGAAGACTGCCCCTCAATCACTGCAGATGGGGGCTTGGATTCGGACGATGATTCAGAGAGCTTTCCTGCCCAGGACCGCACCCTGTCGCGTTCCTCCCATCGGGCCCTGTCATCTCGGGATCCCCCTCCAGCCCCCATGAAGGACCTCCCTCCCCTGCCCCCCCAGCCTGGCACCTGTATGGTGGACCCCGAAGCCGAGCAGCAGGCGAAGAACGGCAAGCGGGACGCAACCAAGGTGAAGAAG
>NC_054560.1:8468800-8492570 GCF_017654505.1 Polyodon spathula
AGGGATAAAGTCAACAAGAGATCTGCAAGAGGAAATCAAGACACAAAGAGAACAAAAGAGTTACCTAAGACATGGTTATTACTTATAATATGAATATACAAAAAAAATACTTTAATCATTTTTACTGCAGCAAAAATCCCAGTGTACAAGCGTATTTCCTGGATAAATGATGGAAAATAAATTGCACTATCCGGGGATTGTGAATGAGTTTGGCCAAGAAAGAGGATTCACACAATAGAGGACAAAGCCCAAAGAAGGGTGCAATCAATGGAGAAGCCAATGAAATTAGCACAGCAAGGCCAGTCTGTGACTATTGCAAGACGCTCTCGTATTTCTTTGCAAAGCCCAGTGAAACTTCAGGTAGGCGGCTGAGTGACAGATCCTTTGTTGGAGCCGATGTTTGTGTGGCCAGGCTTATGCAACAGTGTGAGCGGAGCAGCCCGGCAGAATGGTGTCATTGCTGTTAGCCCATTGTACCCGGACTGTAAGACAAAAAGGCTCTCTGAGTAAATAGGGTTAAACAGCTTTTTCAAATGAAAGGACATGGTTTTACTGCTGTCCGGATTGAAAATGTACACCTAGAGTTTTAGAATTGAGACATCATTTTAAAAAACAAACAAACAAAAAAAAAACAACTGTATGATTAGATAAATTATTTACCATCGTGTAATCACAGAAACTACAAAATGACATCACAAAAGCCTACCGGAAGCCATAATAGTAGTACAGTATTTCATGTTAGATTTTAAATGTCAGGTTTTTCTATTTTTGCGTAAAGCATATGGAAAACAAAGCGATAAGTAAATCTATTATTTATTTATTTAAAGAAAGAGTTGCAGAGAGTATGTGTGTGAGAGGGAGAATAGGAATTAGAGGTGGAGAGAGAAAGGGAGAGAGAGAGATTATAACAGGAGCTCAAATCTGATGGATTTTTTTAGAATTTACAAACTCAGAGCTAATCCGATCAGAGGTTACAAATCCTTAAAGGGGAATGCCGCAGCTCTTAAAGGCTGGGGTCGGATAATTACTGCCGGCCAATTTCAAATCTGGAGCGGCATTCTATCAATCAGTCGCCTCCACTCCCTCTGTTAAACTGGAATTAAAAAAAAAGAAAATTGGGTCATTTGTTATTTTATCGTACTTTCAAGTAAAGCAACGTTTTATTAAAATCACAATTTTTAATGATAATTTAATGTACAGACACACAAAATAACTAACCCCCCCCCCAACCCTTACCTTAACTCTAATGCTAACTGAACCAAACCGATCCTCATGCTTATAACACATCTTGCATTCAATGACAATGTTGTCTCCCTGCATCATGCTGCAGGTCCTGATATTGAGTTCACACCTCAGCAGGTCCTGTGGCCCCACACATTACCAGACAACTGATGATTTCTAATCCTTTATATTACACAGATCTACAGCACATGACATGGTGGCATCTACTAACCTACTCCTGCCAACATCAAGACAGCCTCTCTCACATTTCCTCTCTTGCTCTCTCTCCACTTTCCCTCTCTTTCCTTATCCATTTGTCTCCCTCTCCCCATCTTCTGCTCTCTTCCCATATCCCTCCTTCCCTCTCTCTCTCTACCCCGCTCTCTCCTTCTCAACTGACCAAACAAGCCTTTAATTCACTGCAAAACTCAAAACAGCTGGTTACCTCAAGCTGTGTAAATATAAATCATGAGTACACAAATAAAAAATACTTATGAAACGAAAAATCGATCAGAGCCTTGTTACTGAGGGAGTCGGTCGGGGTGGGCCGATGTAACTCCAATTTCAGCCCCTCTGCCATCTCTAGCAATCAGCGGTTTGGTTTCTACGACAACGCCTGGAAAGGAACAGAGCGCACACAATGTCACGATAAAAAAAAAAATAAGTATTTTTCAAACACAGACGTTTTGAGAACGATGACTCAATTTTGCTGAAAAGGCCAACCATTTCAGGAGGCTTACTGTGTTTTTGTTGATGGGCTTTTAACCAGGAAGTTCAATATAAAAAGAAAAAATAAAAATAAATACACACACCTGTGGTCTGAATGTGCACCAATAATTGCGCTTAGAAAACCGGAACAGCTTGCTGAAACATTGCCCCGCAGGTGGAAAGTTTGGCACAATTTATTTTCTTAAATACAATAATACAAAATGGACAGAACTCTCTCAACTGAAAGATATATTTCCTAGATTGCTTCTTACTAGTTTTTTCCGACAACTAAATTGAAATTGTTCAAGGTTACGTCTTTAATTGTCCCAGGTATAGAAATTTCACTATTCACGACCATTGTAGACTAAAACATGTATTTATTTATTTATTTAACAAGGCAGATTATGAAATTGCAGCCCAAACCCACAGATTATAAAGGCAAACCAAACGGTGTTTTAAAACTGCAATAAAACGCTGTCATTATTCTGATTATGTGTAAATTACTGCCACTGAATTAAAAACAAGGTTTTAATTGTCGCCCTTCCAGAAAGTTATTAAAACTAATATCCTGGCATAGAAAGTGGCAGAGTTTAGTGATGTTCTGTTTTCTGAAATGCAACCAGCACCCCCTATTGTTATAAATCGGAACTACACCCAGCAGATTGTACAGTACACGTCATATACTTTTTTTATTTGACTAGCAATATTTTATGGCAACAGCTAGCTGGAACCAGTTCATTTATTATTATTATTATTATTATTATTATTATTATTATTATTATTATTATTATTATTACTGCACTTTGCATTTTCATTACTGAGCTACAACGAGACACGGCGCAAGATGAGCCATACATTTCTTCACAACACAACCGGAAAAAATACTTCCTCCATGAAATGCCCTTTAATAGTAAACTCGTCATCTCTTAAATATAACACTATATACAAATATAATATAAATACAATGAAAAAACATTGAAAAAGAGAACAAGAGCAGACTTTTTTGTTTGCGAATGCATTTCTCGTGTTTAAAGTACTTGCACTGAACTGCTCCACACCTTTCCGGATTCTTCTACTGCTCTTAAACTGCTTCTTGTATCTGGTATTTGATTTTACTCTGATAGGTATCCGTATTCACGGTTTTTGTAATTGCTCTTATTTGAAATCATTCTCATCCATTCATAATACTTACTACGTGATCATACTGGACTTTACTCACAGAAACAAATAGTTTTCCCTTAAATGACCTGCTCTTAGTCGAACCGCACTTACATGTAATGATTTACTGCGTTCTCTGTTTTTTGCTCTTATTTGATTTTGACCTTTTCCTACTAATTTTACGTACTTTATAACTGCTCATCTGTAATGTGATACTTTGTAATGTGATTTTGTTACAACAGTAAGTTGCCCTGGATATGTGCATCTGCTGCGAAATGTATAATAATAATAATAATAATAATAATAATAATAATAATAATATGCACATGTGTATAATATTGTGTATAACATTGTGAGTATTTGAAATATGTGTGTGACATCATTCGGATTTCTCTAGCTCGATATAATTACGGCTATTCTTGACATACAGATACTGGATAATAATATTAATAATATAATTATTATATAATTATTATATTATTATTATTATCACCGCATTTCCGCAAAATATAAGACAGTAGTTCTAGATATAAAACAAAACCCCAAATAACAACAAATGACGTTATGAATGACATCACGATGACCTCACGTTTAATGTGTGTGTGTCGAGGGGATTCCAGGGACGGTAATTGTAAGAGACGCCGAGTGGTTTATAATTTTTATTTCTATTTATTAACGAAGCAGACGTAATCATTCTTTGCCTTACAGGTAACTATAGGGCCTACATGGTTTATCGAACGGGTGTCTTTGTGCTTTTTTTTCCCCCATTTTGTTTAAAAGCCTTTATTTGCGTCGTTGATTGCTCTGAATTGGCCGCTGGGTCGAGGTGGCAGCAACGCCATATTTCCCTTAAAAAATAACAACAGACTGCGAGTCACGGCGACTTAAAAAGAGGTTGGCGACAATTTCATTTTTTTTTTAAATTCTGTAGTCGTTTTTTAAGCATACTGAGTGTGTGTTCTGCATGTCTTATTGATACGTTGAAAATGGAGGTTTAAACAACATACGTTTGCTGTTTGAGAAATTGGTAAACGACACTTTGTTTTTGGTTGTTTTTGGGAGAAAAAAAAACCCAGTTAAACTAAAGCTTGCTGAATTCCAAAGAAGCTCTTGAAACGCGTAGTCCAGTCTATTGAAAATGAGAACTGTGTTTGAAAATGTTTCGTTTTGCATGTTGGTATTTAGAGCTAATGCTGTTCATTTAAATTGTTGTCGGGACTGACGTGGTTTTGTAACCAGTTTTACACATTTTAACAACACGGCTTGAAGTTTAGCCCTTGGTTTTAAAAAACACTGGCGTTTTTATGAATGTTTTCTCAGTTTTAAACTTGTATCTAGTATAACATCATCGTTCAAACGGCCTGAAACACTCCAGGTAAAATTTACGCTAAGTGTTTATTTATTTATTTATTTATTTATTTATTTTTTAATTTGTGGATTTTCTTATTGTTTGTTATGTCCGGACTTTATAAAACAAGTCTTTATAATCTATTTAAACACCTGTGTTTTGTACGTTGTCAGAATATATTTTTATAGTATGACCAGATACGTTACCAGTTGCTATTGCTCTTAAAAACCTTGCGTTACGTTGTCAAAATATTTTTGCCAGTGAGGTCAAACTAATTAAGTGACTTTATTTTTTTTTACAGAAACATATTTACATTTGCCTACATACATATTTTTTACCAACAATGAGAAAATATTTCGGATAGGCCGCAAAGCCTCGGACTGGAGTATCGGCCTACGCCTTAATTCCAGCTATTTCACTATGTAGTTGTACGACTCGCCCCATTGTTTATTTGGCCTGTCGTAATTGGTGGATTTGCGGGTTTTTCCGAGCCGTCTCCGCGCTATGATTGGCTTTCTGGTGCTGTCAGTTATAGTTTAATCTCGAACCTACAAAAAAGACAGAATGGAGTCATCTGAAACCTTACCCAATATCAGGTGTCTTCTGGGTTTTTGTTTGTGTTTTATTCAGGATTTAAATAAGACTCCTGTTGCACAGCAGTTTCTCCGTTCTATGTTTTACACAAATTTGATTTAGCCACAGCGAGTAACAAGCTCAGGTGAGTCTTACTAAACTCTCATTAAAACCAGGATCAACCACTGCTATGCAATGAAGTTGGAGCCCCTTGGTTTGTGGGGTGTGCTATATCATGTATAAACTCAATTATTGCCCTCTTTGATACAACTATTTATATGAAGAATAATTTTCATATTTTAATTTATATTATCCATAACTTAAAACACGTTGTGAATGGTGTTTTATAAAAAATCTGCAGAAACATCCAAAATGCTCGTAATTACTAAACTGAGTTTATATATAGTATGTCTTTTATAAACAGGATGTATACATTCTATAAGCAAACATTTGTTGCCATAAATATGTCCAGAGTGGAAAATCAGTGTTCCAGGTAGTGACAGAGATTGCAAGGGTGTAAATAAGACCCCATTGCATAGAGTTTTGATTCCTTCCTGGTTTTACTGAGTTGTTTAGTGAGACACACCTGATCTTGTTACCTAGGAACAGTGGTTGATCAAGCTTGTATTAAAGCCTGGAATGGGTGAAACTGCTTCAGAATAGGATTCATATGTCCGTAGTGGAAAATCTCAAAAATTAAGTTGCCGCCGTCATTTTCTGCTTTATTTTTTCAGTAGTTGCTAAGTGAAGCATTTCAGATGGTGAGACTGCAGGGATGGAAATAAGACTCCCATTGCATAGCATTCCTGACCCTCCCTGTGCTTTTCTCCTCCTTCCTAGGACTGCCCTCAGCCCCCCGTCGGAGAGGATGGCACAGGAGACCAACCAGACGCAGATGCCCACGCTGTGTGCCATGGGCTGTGGCTTTTACGGAAACCCACGTACCAACGGCATGTGCTCCATCTGCTACAAGGAGCACCTGCAGAGGCAGCAGGGCCGAAGCAGCCCCCCAGGTGAGCACTGTCTGGGAGGAGAGAGGGGTGTCGTACGCCATAGACCAGGAGAACGAATGAATGGGTGGATAACATGTTGTGTGCGTTTGTTTTTCTCCAGCTTCCTCCTCCCCCTCGGTGGTCAGTGGGTCCACGGGATGCAGTGCCTCAGGAGAGAGCACCCCAGTCCAGTGCACAGAGGGGAGCCCCAAGTCTGAAGAGAGCAAGACCAGGTAAGGGTGGGACTGTACGCTGCTGGGCACTGATCGGTGACAGAAGCAAAGTACCTTTATAAGGTGCATCGTGTTTAAGATGGGGGACATTTGGGCAGTTTACTTAACATAATGGGATTGAGAAAGCCCTTGTCCCGATTCTAGTTAATGGAATTCGTTTTTAAGTTCCTGCCTCGTTTTTTTAAGTTTTTCTGTCCTTCATAGATCTGAACATTTTCTTTCAAGGCTGTCGCAGTAAGATCCTGTAAACTGATCCGATCATGAGAAGGCATCTCTGTACGGGGTCTCTAAAGCCAACTGGTATGAATGTGTGAATGATGGTGCTTTTTACCTGTGCTCGCAAGAGAATTGTGTTTTTGGGGGGGGGGCGGGGGGTCTCAGCTTGGCCCCCAGTGGACAGTAGTGCACATCGCATAACAAACCCCAGGATTGAGGTAGGCTTGTGTGACAGGATATCTAACCACTACGCAGAAGAGACAGGCTTGTCTGCAGATTAAGCTCGTCTCACTGATGGGGTCAGAGCTGTGAGGGGAAGCTCCCGTGATGCCTAAAGCACCGTGCGTGACTGACCGGTGCCGTTGCCCCTTGCTCCCTGTGAGCACTAAGTTTGCAGGCACCAAAAATGTAGATCCATACGTTCAAAGTTAAATGAGAGTGTGTGTTGTATCCACAGCACCCCTAGTCCCGTCACTCAGCAGATGACAGCGTTGAGCATCTCCCGGGACGACAGCACGACTGAGCCAGAGCGAGAGGACAAGGAGGCAGAGCAGCAGGAAGAGGAGGCAGAGGGCGGAGCAGCCAGATCAACAGGTAACACACTGGATTTATTCCTGGTTTTACTGTGGGTCTAATTAAGACTCTCATTGCATAGCAGTTTGATTTATTCCTGGTTTTACTGTGTGTCTAATTAAGACATGCCTGAGCTTGTTACATATAGACTCTGGATAATCAAGCTTGTTGTAAAACCTGGCATAGGTGAAACTGCTATGTAATAGGAGTGTTATTTCTGTCCCTGGGGAAGGAAAAAAAAAAATCTACAATAGTGAAATAAAATTCGTAGCAGCTCACCTCTAAGCCTTGTCATGCTTCAAGTCTTGCAACCACATTGGAATGTAACCAGCTGGAGTCAAGAAGCAATCAACTGGTGTAACTGGTCTCCCTTGCATCACAACTAGAAGCCCCCTTTAGCGATGAACCAGCCTTAAAAAGAAGGGGAGACCAACCAAGACAAGCCGACCTAAACGGACTGGGCAGCACTTTTCCAATTGTGCGCCGCCCCCTGGGAACTCCTCACGGTCAGCAGTTGCATAGCTTGGATTCGAACCGGCGATCTCCAAGCTACACAGCGCCACTTGGGAGTCCGACTAAGGCTGCTTTTTGATGAACTAGCATGCACTGAAGGTTAAACTAGAGTTTAAAATGTGTTGAAACGACACCAAGGAATTGTACAAGACTCGCAGTTTCACCCATTCCAGGTTTTACTGCGAGCTGCAGTGTACAGGTAACAAGCTCAGGTGTGTCTTATTAAACCAGGACTCGGTAGCCCTTTTTCCCATCCCTTGTATTGCAGAATTCAACGCAAGTGAGTGCAGACGACCTCACAATAGCAGCCCAGTGCTTCACTCTTGGCCTCCATTGTTCTCATCAGGTTGCTGTGGGGCAGTTTTGGAAGTGGTGCAGTGTTCCTCTGAAGGGGAGGAGAAGACACCAGATAAGACGAAGAAAAAGAACAGGTGCTTTATCTGCAGGAAGAAGCTGGGTCTGACAGGTAAGTGATTGTGAGGAGAGCAATATAGGGAGGTATACTAGACCAGTGACTCTCAACGACTGGTCTTCGAGACACCCCCCCACCCCCACTTGCCAAAAAAGAATACAGAATAATAATGTACATAATGTGTACAGTAATGCTTTTTCCTTTTAAGTTGTGTATTCTAAAAGGAAGAAACATCTGTAAATATATTATAAAACCAAGAGGGGAATAGCTTAGGTTAGGCACTTCAATTGTCCTTTTGGATGTTTTATTTCTGAGTAGCTTTTTTTTAAATTTTATCATTTTTGATTTTGCAGTAGGGGATTAAATGCTTAAAGAAAGCCCTACCAGTTTATATGCAGTGTTCCTTGCTTTGGTCCTCCAGGTTCTAGGAAGACACTGAGCCGGTAACACTGTACTCGACAAACATTTCGACTACTGCCTTCCATAAAGTCCAAAGCGTTTGTGTCATAATTGGTTTTCTTTTACATTAAGCTAGTAATTCTGGCCCCCCAGTACCATACCAGAGTCCAGTTCAATTATTTAAATAACCACCGCGTCACTTTACCCCCCCTGCAGGATTCGATTGCCGCTGCGGGAACCTGTTCTGCGGGATCCATCGCTACTCTGACGAGCACGGCTGCCCATACGACTACAGGGCAGAGGCAGCAGAGAAGATTCGCAAGGAGAACCCCATTGTGGTGGCAGAGAAGATCCAGAAACTGTGAAAACGTTACGTTCCTGTGCAAAAAAAACAAACAATACTGACAGTGAAACAAACCTGAGGACGAGACAGGTCTTTGTGGCACATCTTGAGAGAACCCGAGAATGCTTTCCTATACTGACTAGAGGCGTCCACAGCGGGGGCACAGGACAAGAGGAGAACCCGATTTTAAAAAACTAAGTAAATATGTGTGTGTTTGTATATATATATATTTATAAAATCCAACAAATGCACACAAAAAAAAGTCAAGCGAGAAACATGCAGTATGTTTTCAGAGGCTACCTTTTAACCTTTTTGAACCTGGGGATGATGATGTTTCGTGTAAATGGGGAGCTCCTGAGTGTGGATTGAAACTTGATGCTGTTTGAGAAGAGAATGGTGGGCTCCTGTGTGTGTGGGGGGGGGGTAGACTGGCATTAATATGTGACAAAACTAAATCCGCTTAAGACACCCGATGGAAATTGGGACATTCAGCATCATCGGCCACTGGTACAAAGTTTGAATGTGAAAGAAACAAGGTCTGGGAAAGACAAGAAAAAGTGGTGGTTTAACTAGAAACAGCATTGCATTGTTTAGCAGTTATATTGACTTTCAGACGAGCCAGATATATAACCTGCACTTTTGTTCTCATACGTACAAAGGCAGACTTTGGACTGGTGTAAACTGGAGCGAGGAAACTCCTTTTTTAATTCTACACTGCACTCTACGTCTGCTTGGCTTGTGGAACAGGTTACAAGATCCTACCTAAAGTCTTCACACTTCAGTTCCATGCTGTCAATAGGAAACCATGTGGGGTCAGGTGGGAGCCTTTGATTTGTAACGCAGGAAGGAAGCCGGAGAGAGGAAGCAATGTGCTTCCACCACGCAAGCAGTGCTGCAGCAGGGCAAACTGACCACCAGTGTTAAGATCAGAGACTTGTTATTGCATCTTTTTAAAGTACATGTTTAATATAAAATACAGACTCCTGGTCTGTTAAGATGGAGTAGAGAGTGAAGTGCCGAATTTACAGTATACCGTAAATATGTGTTCAGCTTCTGCGTGTCTGCCTGTGGGCCCCCTCCCCATGGATGAATGAAGATTGTAATTGAGATTTTTCTACTTGCTTTTCAGGGGAGATTGTAACATCTGCTCCACCGTTTCAGTTCATTAGTGTTTGAACCATGTACAGTATATGTCAATTTAAGTGGCTGGGGAGGGTGGTCCTGAGATGACTGAGTGGTTTGAATTTGTGTTTTTTTTCCTTTTTATTAATGTATGGCACCAGAGGTTTATTATTATTATTATTATTATTATTATTATTATTATTATTATTATTAATATTATAGTTAGCTTGGTTTGTGTGATTTGTTTTTTGGGGGGATTTGTGCAGGATTGGCATGGATTGATTGTGTGTGTGTGAGTGCACGCAGTAATCTTTATCTTCCAATTCTTTTTCTCTCATTAATTTAAGAAATATAAAGTTCATATTAATCTGACCTGCCACTTGTTTAATTTTATTATTAGTATTATTTTTAATTTTGTTTGTTTTGAAAAGCTTTCAACAAAACATGCTTTTTCGTTGTGTACAAATATACTCTGTGGATCATCCTGCATACAAGACTGTGGGGACCTTGCTCTGTGGGTTGGAGGCGGCGCACGGTTGATGGGCTCCTCCACAGTAGAGAGGGACTTTGTAACACAGAAAACGGTCTCACTAGTCACTAGAGCCTGGCTGGTTCACCGTTTCGATAGGCTAATCTGGACGGCAGGTTTTTTGCAGGTACCCTTGCAAAGACATCATTGTTGTCATGGATTACTTGGACTTAGCAATGACAACGGCTTTCACATTCGGTGTATGTCTGTATGCTTCGGTTCTGCGCTCCCCATCTTTGCAGATCCCTGTATAACATATTGCACACATGCAAGACCTTGTCTACCCAAGTGGTTCTGCAAACACGCTAGACAGATGAACTAATCAAGAGTGGCCACTATACCAGCCAGCTAGCTGTTCCAGACTCATCTGTGCAGAGGGAAGAGTTCGAATCCAGCATGTGACCCAGCTAAAGAGTAACCCTGAGGTGCTATTTTTTTTTTTTCCCCAGTTAATCTCAGGGTTGATTCTGTTGTTCTGGGCACTCCCACTGTTGTCTGTGTATATATGTATGTATACACACACCAGTGTGGTGCTGGTGAGGCATAGATATATACACATGATGTCAGTTTTTAAGCCTTTCCTTTCCCTTGTATCCCTGTGCTGACTACAAACTTTCATTGTGTTCCTGTATTTCATCACATACTTCATTCTCATCATAGGCTGAAATGTTTTTTCTTCATCTTAATTTTAGGATTGTATTGTGTAAGAATAAAATCACAAAAAGTTTATTTTAAATTTACGAACATTGTTTTTGTTTTATTTATGCTATTGCTGTGCCACTTTTCCACCCCTTCACTGATTTGCTGGGTAAAACGTTTCAAACGCAGTGAAAATAACACGCAGGTCGTGTTACAATGAAACATTAGTAACCAACACTGCATCTGCAGGCCCTGTCTGCTAGAATCTGAATAAATGACTGCAGCGACAGGGAAGGGTGGGCAATTGCTTGTAACTTGGGCATCAATTTAAAACGTATTTGTTAATATCTTTACTGCGTAGTAAGTCAAAAGTACTATAAAACTGAGCTTTATGATTTTAGTGATACTAGTTGTCTAGCTATTCTTGCCATTATGGAGCAGAGGGTTTTTTTTCGTTTGTTTTTAAATGTGTTTTAGTGTGTGTTGATATCTGACTGCAATAAAATACGGAAGCGTAGAAGGTATCAACCTTAAAATGCTCTGTCTAGCTTAACCTCACTAGACTGCGGCAGTGTGAGTCTGAAATTGACAGCAAGGCAGAGAGAGAGCGCTCTAATACCCCTTCGGAATCGCATGGGGGGCTTGGATTAGCCAGTTTGGGGAGCAGATGTTGCAGTTCCACATCTGGGCTCTTGTTGTTCCACACAGCAGCCTGGAGAAAAGGTTTCATGGATTGCATGATTAGGAATTGGAGTATATACTGTAGCGTGAAAGGAAATAAGTCTCCCATTGCATAGCACTGTGGCCAATCAAGCTCATAGTAAAACCTGGAATGGGTGAAGCTGTTATGCAGCGGGAGTCTGATCATTCTGTGGAGTAGAGAAGGTTCCAACTTTTTTGTTTGTTTGGAGGAACCCTTTAAAAAAAATGATAGGGAACCCAACTGATATCTGATGAAAAGAAGAAAAAAAATGTGCTGCTGTGAAAGCATCACAAGGCCTCTCTCACCCGGATCCCTGAGCCCCTGCTATAGAGCAGGTGGAGTTGAGAGGTAACATGGTGGTGTGTGTGTGTTTATGCGCCCCCTATTAAAGTAGCACTGTAGCAAAGCAGGGCAAATTTGCTTCTCATCCACAGTTAATCTGTGATTTGCATTTATAGGAAATCCAGTTTCTCTCGCCCCCCACCCCGAAAGGGGACCCACCCAGCACCTGGGAGTAACAGAGCGCAAATTGCAACCTTTGTGGGAAAAAAAAAAAAAAAAAATTTTTAGTAAAGCTGACAACAAATGTTGAGTTTGACTTCTGTTTTGGGAACTTGTGAAGCTGGTTTTAGGTGGGTGACGCAGGCAGTGAAGTTTATTCGTGGCAGTAGCAGTAGGCTTTTGTGGTGACAACAAATATTTCACAATAAAACAAATGGGATTTACAATAAAGCGGCAACGAAGTGGTTAATTCTCACTCACTCGCCCCCTCCCTTTGCAGTATTATATTTTTATTTGTATTTCATTCGAACCCTCTAGTCTGTGATTTTATTTTGATAGGACTTATTAGGCTCACAATTCTCTCACAAACTGCTTCGTGTTTAATTATTCAATTTTTTTTTTAATTTACCGAATCTTCTTTGTGTCTTTCTACTTATTATTTTTAATTGAAGCCTTGGTCACGTCCTGGCTTCGTCACATCCGGCAGCGGCACAGACTGGAGAGGAAAACACAAATTATAATAATAAAATAAAATAAAAATAGGAATATTTTATTCTTGTTTCTGGTGCTGCCGAGACCGTGTCAGTAGGAATCTTACGATATCGAGTTGTCCGCAGAGAAACTCAATCCGCAACGGAACCGATTTCTTTCGTGTTTTTTTTCGGTGTGTTTGGATCGGCAGACACGGACCGTCTGTGGAGAAGGACTCAAATTTATTACAGACGGGCAGTTTTTACTTCTTATAATTTTTAGTCCGGGATATATAAACCATTAACTATCTCGTTATACACCGAATAATATATTATGTGCTTTTATTTAAGTTCTTAGTATATATTACTTTTTTTTTTTTAAATAATAGCATCGCCAGTGCTGAAAATGGGTACCCTCCGGACTATGTTTTCCAATTTTCAGCTTTATTCAAAATAGCTTTATTTCATTTTTATTTTTCAGTTAGTTTGAGTTTTTTTTTTTTTTTTTTTTAATCAACATTTAACGTTGCTCAATCAATTTATTTATATATTGAGATTTCGCAAGCGACTCAATAATTTAACTCGAATATCCTTGAGGTGAAAAAAAATAAAAAAAAAGGTAATGTTATTCTTATTGTTTATTGTGTATTGCTAACACCCATTGGTGCAGTTTAAATGAATGACTTTTTTAAATATACTTCCTGTATATTGCAATTTTTTGTCGAAGTTTAGCGAAAATGTGGCAGCTAGTCACAAACACGTTTTCAGATGCGAAACCGTTTATTGTTTTATGAGTAATGTATTCAATTAAGTGTTTGTTTTCGTTCTTATATTATATGTTTACGACCTGTTCCTTGTCTGAGAAAATGCATACACAGCAGTGCCGATGTGTACAAAATAACGCAAAGCGTGTGATCAGCTGTCATTTGTATATATAAAAAAACTATTTATTTAGACCAAAACTACCTAGATACGTTGTAACACGATCTTACAGCAATTGTATCTTTTGGTTTTGGTTACAAACCTCGGATCGATCCGCTGTGTTTATGATGTACATTTTATATGCTGTATCAGCAACACCTAGCGGGTTGAGTTTCTGTCAGGCAAATAAGAGGGGAGATGTGACGCCTCAACACGCCAGTCATTACGTTATCCGCTTAGGTAACGATTTTTAAATTTTTTGAGGTGGTGTCCTGACAACTTTGTGCGAGAAAAAAAAAATCTGTTCCTTTTAAAATAGATACACAAATGGGAAACGTAAACAATGTACAAATATGCACCCAGTGACTGAGTAGATTGTGGTACAGTAATGAGCTGTTTGGTCAGAACTGCTGTCAAAACTCATCTCAGTGTGTGTGAACATGTTACTAATTTTGCATTTTCCCAACATATGAAGCATTGCTTTGGTAGAAAGGCGATGCCCACCCACAAAACTAGCGGGATATAAAATCAAAAATGTTAAAAAGAAAGCCTGGAGAATTCTACATGTCAGGAAACAGTGCATGCCCTGTGTCCCTGTGAAAGTGGTTACAACAGGGATGGAATGTAAGTAAGACCCCCGTTCCAAAGCAGTTGGATCCATTCCTGGTTTTACCATGAGCTTGTTACCCATACACTGAGGCTAATCAAACACATATTCAAACCTGGAATGGGTAAAACTGCTATGCAGTGGGAGTCTTATTTTCAGCTCTGTACTGTACAGTTAATAAAATAACACACAGGCTTTATGAAGTGTGGCGGTGCTAGATCCTTCTTGTTCAGTGTTAAGTGCCTTCACCTGCCTCTAGTTTTGTAAAGGTTGATTTTAAGTGGCTGCGTTGGTATCTGTGGCTGTGGTGCTATCTCCTAACAGGTCTTGTGTCTTGCTTTTCCTCCTGGGTAGACGATGAACGGTCTGTCGGTGAGTGAGCTGTGCTGCCTCTTCTGCTGCCCCCCCTGCCCCGGCCGGATCGCAGCCAAGCTGGCCTTCCTGCCTCCGGAGCCAACCTACGCCCTCCTGCCGGAGCTGGAGTCCGGGCCCCCCCCCATGGGGGGAAGCGGGTCGCTGCGCGGCCGCACCCCCGACACCTCCTCCCGCTGGAAGCTGCACCTGACGGAGCGAGCCGAGTTCCAGTACTCGCAGCGGGAGCTCGACAGCACCGAGGTGTTCCTGACGCGCTCCAGCCGTGGGAATCGCATTGGCTGCATGTACATCCGCTGTGCGCCCTCCGCCAGGTGGGAGAGGGGGAGGGAAGGAGGAGGTTAGGGTGTGGGAGAGGGAGGTGGAAAACCACAGAGGAGAGAGGAAGGGAGGACAGGGGCTGTGCCAACCTAACCTACATGTTATTACACACACATCTCACATTGGACAAATCTTCTCCTTCAGACTGCTTTCAAGCCACAAGACTTCTTTGATGATCAAACTAATACTGTGAGGTTGATTTTTACTCCAAAGATTAAATATATATATATACTTTTCAAAAAATATCTGTTACATTGCAAAAGCTAGAAACAAACAGCAGCAGATTTGAGTACGTTTAGGTAGTTTTATTTCTCATTTTGTAAACAGCCAAAAAAAGAACACTCTTACCAAAGCCTGGGTGGCCTACATACGGAGCCCTGGTGTGTGCTGGACAGAGGGGGTTACGATCCTGATCGCTGTCTCTCTCTTTGTCTCTCTGTGGGGGTCCTCCAGGTTCACAGTCCTCTTCTCCCACGGGAACGCAGTGGACCTGGGGCAGATGAGCAGCTTCTACATCGGCCTGGGCACCCGCATCAACTGCAACATCTTCTCCTACGACTACTCGGGCTACGGGGTGAGCACGGGCAAGCCGTCCGAGAAGAACCTGTACGCAGACATCGACGCCGCCTGGCAGGCACTGCGGACCAGGTGAGTCCCCACGGCCCGGGCAGGGGGGGGCTCTGCTAACGCTGGGACTCATACTCGAGTCTGTAGGTTTACTAATGGGAGGTGTTCCTGCAGCAGCTGTAAGGATGGAGCCCTTTATTTAACATCAGAAAGTCTGATCTTTTAAATAACTATAACCCCCGACAGAGTTCAGGGCTAGTGTGGGCTGGGATATGACGTGGCGTGCATACTAGCGTCGCACTTGGCTATATCTTGAGAATCCCTCAATCAGTCACGAAGACTGGTCTGTATTTTCCACAGTGGGACTGTTTGCCCACAGTGAAAAATCGGGTTCAGTGTCAGGATGGGAATGTCTTAGTGTGGAGTTGAGATTCTGATTATTTCCATTTGGTATTACACAGGTGAAGATTTGCACAGTATTTATTATTCCAGGGATGGAAATAAGACTTTTGATCCATTCTTGGTTTTACTATGAGTTTAAGACCCTCCTGAGCTTGTTACCTATACACTGGGGTTAATCAAGCTTGTATTAAAACCTGGAGTTGGTGAAACTGCTATGCAGTGATAGACTTATTTCCGTCACTGCTGTTCCCTGTTGGAGTTGTACATATCTGACCACAGTCTTTTAGGTTGCTGGTTATATTTAAGATGTTGCGTAACTGTGGAGTTGGACTGTGTGTGGCATGTTGAAGTCTTGTTGTTTCCTGTATGTTCTCTAAACTGATCGAGATCAGTCCTCAGGGAGGCAGGGGACAGTCTGATTGAAACCAGATCCACCCCCCCGCTGCAGCTCCAGGGTTGGTCAGGGCGTGAGTTTCCTGCTCTCCCAGATCAGGGGCCGCTCCTCTTCCTCTCTCTGAGAAATTCCTCTCACATTCCTGGGATCTGCCTGAGCACCTCAGACAGACCCAGCGCTGGCAGGCCCAGACTTTACCTTGGTGTGGAGGTGCTAAAACCGTCAGGCGCGCTAGAAAAGACTAATCCAACAACACGTCATCCCTGGGAACAAATCCCACAGCCTCCCAGCTCCACGGCTCTGCATTATTAAGGCTGCCACGAGATACGTTCGCAGTGACATGACCATACACACAAGAAGCGACACAGAGGCGATGCGACAGGTTTGAAAAGTGCCAGATCTATACACTTATGTTAAAAATTGCTATTGGCAAAAGTATGATCAAGACTGGTACATATTCCTTAACATGATATGGAAATTCAGAGTGTCTTCTCTGACTGTATTTCAACAATAATTCATACATACCAGGCTTATCCAGTTCCTTTGAGTCCAGTGTGTAGAGGCCTTTACAAGACATTGAGAAAGGCTTCTATTGAGTTATTGAGCAAGTCCGTACTGTGTGTCAATGAGAGGCACAGCTGCACATCAGTTGGAGTTATCAGCTAGGTAAAGAAGTCGTCGTCGTCATCTTCCTTTTGCATTTTAAAACTGCTTGAAACTTAATGTTCTAAAATGTCATTTCTATGTTAAAGGATTGCAAATGCATCTGTGCTTTCGGGCCATCTGAAACTCCACGCTTCACCGTTACTTCACGATCACGTGACGGGCGGTTAGTCGGCTTGCCAGTGTCTGAGGTTGACCATCGCTGTGCTGTTTGTCCAGTCGGCTGTTTGCTGCTGCCCCTCTGCTCCTCAGGAGCTGTCACATCTCCAGGGATGGCAACAAGACTTCTGATCTTGGAGACCAGGAAACTCACACCCTGACCCAGCCCAGTTTCACCCATTCTAGGTTTTACTACGAGCTTGATTAGCTACAGTGTGTAACTAACAAACTCAGCTGTATCTTACTAAACTCTTTGCCTCTGTCTCCCTACCGTTGGTAGGTTCGGGATCAGCCCAGAGAATATCATCCTGTACGGGCAGAGCATTGGCACTGTGCCCACTGTGGACCTGGCATCGCGCTACGAGTGCGCCGCGGTAGTGCTGCACTCCCCCCTCACCTCTGGCATGAGAGTGGCATTCCCAGACACCAAGAAGACCTACTGCTTCGACGCCTTCCCCAAGTAGGTGCCCCTGCACTGCGTACAGCTCTCTCCACATACAGCACACTACAGTCGAAAGGTTTCCCAATGTAAAAGCATAGCAACGTGTAGTAAAGAACAGTGAAAGCCTGTTAGAGCACAGGCAAGCATTGTAAAGAATAGCAAGGTATGGTAAAGCTTATTAACCCTTTTAAGGTACAAAGGACTTAAGTGTCAAACAAATAAAACAAAGCTAGCTTTCTTATTTTTGCAGTGAGATTGTCAAAACAAGGTTTAAAATGTACTGACAGGTTGCATCTGGTCATCCAAATGGCCAGTTTCCTCCTCGTGATGCTTGAGTCATTCAAATGTTTAAGAACAGGCTCAATTCCTTGGGTTAATAAGGGGTTAATAAACAAACCAGGGTTAGCTATGGGAGAAGCGTGATAAAACTGCAACAATTACCATGTAAAAAATATTGTTAAACTTTTATAAGGACTGTCTCTTGCGGTATAAGAGAGTCTTCTCACGATCACAATACACAGTTAATACCGTAATCCATGTACTGAACATTTCTGTAAGCTTAGTCTACAGTGCGTGAAACAATTTGATTGGAGTTGCTTTTTGATTGATGACACCCTGCAATATGTACTGGTGTGCCAGTCGATTTAGCACAGAGAGTAACGCTGGGTTTTCCAAGACCACTGCTAATCAGGGTTCTGTGAAACCAGCCCATCCACAAAAGCATTTTCACACTCAATACATGGGGGATTTCCTTTTCCTACTTTCATGCATGGTGACCTCGTACGGGAGCGGGTTTTTTCTACTCTATATGGGGACAGTGGAAGATGCAAATGCATGATGCCGTTTATTTCCCCATGTAAGCAATGTAAAAACAATGATAACATTTTTTTAATGAAAAATATATTTATTATGTGTCCAAGGCGACCCTTTTCAGTGGCTATTTTCAATAATGCATGCATGAAAGGGTTAAAAAAATAAATAACAAATGGCTGTCGGTAACGGCACGCTGCTTCTCTCGTCCCGCAGCATCGAGAAGGTTTCCAAGATCACCTCCCCCGTCCTCATCATCCACGGCACCGAGGACGAGGTCATCGACTTCTCCCACGGGATGGCCCTGTTCGAGCGCTGCACCAAGGCGGTGGAGCCGCTGTGGGTGGAGGGTGCTGGGCACAACGACATCGAACTGTACAGCCAGTACCTGGACCGGCTGCGCAAGTTCATCACACAAGACCTGGCGAGCCAGCGGACCTGAGCCATGCCTCCCTGCCCTCCTCCCTCCCTGCCTGCCTGCCTGTGAGGTCCCTGTCTCTCCCTGCGTCTATCTCTTTATACCCCTCTGTATATCTCTTTCCAATCCTGGCACCCAGGGAAAGAAACTGGGTTTTAAACCAAGCCTGCTTTTATATATAGGGGTGTGTGTGTGTGTGTGTGTGTGTGTGTGTGTGTGTGTATATATATATATATATATATATATATATATATATATATATATATATATATATATATATATATATATATATATATATAAAAACACAAAAATTAGAAGACTGCTCTATTTTTATAAAAAACTAAAGATTGAGGGGGTCAGGATTCAGTAGAAGCTGGAGGGTAGGCTTAACAAGAAGTAGCGAGCATGATTTTTCAAGTTTCAAGATTTTTAATAGTAGACGTGGTGTAAAAGCTGACCAGCGTGGCCCTGGACACCCTCGGTGCAGTGGTGAATCCCTTCGCCTGACTCAACTCCCAGAGCGATGTTTTAAACAGCTTCAACTTCCAGCGCTCTCAAGGAGGGAGATCGTTTCTATACCCCTCGCTGTACTGCAGTCCTGGAGATGGAGATGGGCAGGGGGCCCTTTCTCCCTTTCAGAACCGGCAGACCCCACCCCTCCTCCCTCCTCTTCTGAACCCCCACTTCGCTGTTCCTTTCATTTCCCTGGTGAGATTGATACCGGGGATGAGTTGCAACACATGGTGTAGAAGCAGTCCTGGGTATTCTGCTGTTTTCATGAGTCTCAACCTGGAAAAGGAGAGTTCCCAGGGGCGTTTAGAATCCTAAAAACCTGACATCTTGTAGTATTCAGCATCATTGCTGCCCCCAATATCGCAATTTTGGTTCTATAACCTGCGTTTTAACTAGAAGCAAAAATACACTACAGATTTTTCAAATTGAAAGTGCTGCTACCTGCTGTACTTCCTGGAACCTGATCCCATCCTGTGTAGTCCTCGGACCGTTGCCCTTCAAGGTGCTGTGCTGGCCGGGTAGAATGCCAGAATGTTTTGGTGTCTAGTATTGGTATTGAAGCAGACAGGGCCTGGATGAACCAGCCCCCAATCCCCCTGCCCCTGCCCCTCAGTGATGATGCAGCTAGTGTCAGCACTCCAGTTCGGGTCCAATCTGATCTCATTTCCGTCGATAATGCATCCCAATTTACTGGTCTGTCTCTCATTAAGCAAATCGGTTGTCCTGCAGTTATAGATCTTGATTAAATAACATGATGGGACTCAGTGCTGTATAGAAGTCCTACCCTGTTTACAACGATCAAACGCTCTTGAGAGTACATTTCTTAATTTAAATAAATTTTACTCGACTCGATTTAACTGACTGTGCCAAAAATAAAAAGGTGTTTGAGAACAGTAAGTCCCGGTGTTAAAATCTAGGGTTCAACTAGTGTATTCTGGATGGATTTTTACATTCGGAAACGGGGGCCAATATTTGGGGTCCCGTTGTAGAAAAATGGGAGGGGGGTAGGTAGATTGATATATTGTTTCATACATGGTGTAATTGATCATTGTACTGCGGGCAGGCAGGCAACCTGTCGACATCCCTGCCTCAGCCCTGCCCCAGGGTCACATCAGGGTCCTTAACACTAAACCGCTAACACTAAAGAATCCAAACCTTTTTGCTGTCTGTACAACCCGTAGTCTTGTTTAGTCAGGTGCTGGAGTGGACAGCTCCAGATTTATAAAATATCATTTGAATGGCTTGGTTATGTTGGTGTCGCACAGAAACTTGGAGTTCAAAGGGGAGAGTAACTCACCCAGGGGAAAGCGTTTATGGACTTGGTCACGTGGTTCAGAAGGCGGGTGATCAATTGAGGGTACTCAAGCCTGTTAAAGCACTCCCTATATATTAAAAACTTTCAAAAAGTAGAAAACTGGATAGTATTTCTTCAAAAAAAAAAAAAAAAGTGGAATAACAACATGGTTTTGCAGGTCCTTCCTTATCTGATATCTTTACCCCAAAAATCAGTCATATATTTGGTCCTGTTTAAAATGGGGCAGCTGGGTTTATCATACCCTTAGCTTACCCTTACCCTTTTTTAGTTGTCAGCCATTCCATTCCAATGAAGAAGATACCTCTGTACATTATTAAGTGCACAGGGGTTTTATTTGGGTCGTATCGTGACATCCCATACGGATTCCACACTTCACCTTGCGTGTTTCTTTCTCTGTTTTTCTGAGGTGGGGTGGGGGTCATTGTTTCTGTGAATCTGGAGAGAATGCATTAGGACTCCTAGATCCCATATCCACGCTACTACAGAACGTGTTTGAGCGTGTGCGTGCATGTTTGTGTATTGAAACAGACGGGCTGTACTGTAGCTCTTGATTTTTGGTCTCCCTGTGCGAGGGCGATCCTTCCGCTGGAACGGGATTAACCCTTAAAGAACCAGAACAAGTATTACAGAGATGGAAATTAGATTCCTGTTGCAGAGCAGTTTCAGTCATGTAATCGGACACACCTGAGCTTGTTGCCTATACACTAGCTAAGCTAGCACATTAAAACCTGGAGCTGGTGAAAATGCTATGCAATAGGAGTCTTATTTCCATCTGGATTATACTGTGACTTTCTCTTTGTCTATATATAAACCCAAGAAGCTGTGTTGTAGCATCTCTAGGCTGCCGTACAGTTGCTATGACATATTTTCTTCATAGTGGTGGAGGGTAGAAGCAAATGCTTGGGAGAGTGGATTTTCAATTTTTTATTATAGATGGAATGGCTTTAAAAATAATCTCACTCCCACATCCAGTGGATGTCAAAAATGCCATGTTGGCATTAAGAGTCTGGGGATCGGCAGACGAGGTATCTTTTGCATCCGCTAGCGGTGTTGCAGTGGGGCACCACTGTGGTGTACCTGATCTACCGCAGAGATGCTTTTAAAATTAAAAAGTCAACAGGATGTGATGGCTGCTACTGAGAATGATATACAAAATTAATTTGAAAAGGAAGAAAACTCTTGATGTGTTACAGCCATACCAAATGCCCTTTTGGGTGAGCAGTGTATTTTTAAAGGCTAGGGTATTGCACCTTTTGTAGGTTTCAAATTTAGGATTTTCTTTTTTGGTTTTCTTTTTTTTTTTTTTTTTTTTTTTATAGATCTGGCCTAGGAAGAAGCTGCTGAATTTTTGCGGTTATGTAATCACTTTACATGCAAACAATATTTGCTTTATATTTAGAAAATATTTATGCAGAATTCTCTCGTGTAAACGCAGGGTTCTGAACAGCATTCTCCCTCGACTCCTGTTTCAGGGAAACTGAGTCCCTGAGTGATGTGGGAATACGGTGCTTTGCTTATTAAAGTATAACGCACAGGGAATTCTGCAGCTGAGATGAATCTGTTTATCACAGCCTATTGCACAGTGGTTTGAGCCTTCCTCTGTAAGCTTCAATTGTAAATGATACGTGGCGTGTTTTTTTAATTGAGCTCAGGTGTAATTCAGCTCCCACTAATAGATTGACTCTGCTAAGCAGTTGAATTCTTCAGTCCTTCTTGCCTGTAAACCATGTGTTTGGAATGCTATTTCAATTCACAGGCCCCTGGAGGGAGGGAGGGAGCTCTCTTACTTTGGGTTACACTCTGGTTAGTGCGGCTGAGACCAACAATAGGTCCTGAAATCAGCGTACTGTATTTCCTTGTGCTAGCATTTTCATTTCTAGAACTGTAATGTTGACTGCCGTCTGAAAGTAGAGTGTCACTGTTTGTTCTTGTAATGAAATAACCGAAATGAAGAACACTACTAGAGCACAAATGTAAAGCAGTCGCTTCTGTGTCTGATAAAATACGACTGATAAAAGGACAAGCCCGGAAAAAAATCAATTCAGTCAGTCCTTTATCTCAAATGCAGGAGTTGCATTGCACAGCAGTTTGATCCGCTCCTGGTTTTACTGGGAGTATAATAAGACACATCTGAGCTTGTTGCCTACATACTATGGCTAACCAAGCTCCTATTAATACCTGGACTGGGTGAAGCTGATTTGGAATAGGAGTCTTATTTCCATCCTTGCAAACGACAGAATCCAGACTTGATAGTTTATGCTTGTGCTCTGCTTGCTTGCTTATCAATATTATTACTGTATCATTATGTTTAATTAATCATTTTGGCTGAGCGCTCTTCCTGAGAATGCTGGCAATGTTTTGCATAAACCAGAACTGAAAAGAAAAAAAACAACAAACATAAATTCTGCAATTCTGAACCAGCAAATTCACTGCAGCCAGTGGATTCTTTAAAGAGCCAGCAGATTGCATACAGTGTGCTGTGTACGTCAATTTCCAAACCAGCCAAACACTGCTGTGTACTTAGCACTGTTATTGTAGAGCCTGAAAACCCACTGTTACAACGTAGAGGGCGATGTGGCAAGAGATGGGTCGACTAGACTAGGGGTTTAACGATGAACACTGATGTCACGATATGTATTGCGATATGCAGGTCATGATACGATATGTATCACAATAAATGTGATGGTCCTGATTGGCTGCTTGTATGATGCATAATAATTTAATGATTGGCTGTTTTGTTAAAAGACAAGATTTAAATGGGATAGCGAGAGTACTTATCCATACCAACTATAGAGCTAGATCTTCATGCAAGATCCATTTGGTGAACCACAGTGATCTCTGTTGTATCCCAATGCAAACGATACAGACCTCTGTTACATGTAAAATAAGCATCACAGTTAATTGATACACCCCTAGACTAGCCCGTGCTGTTGTATCTGAAGTGTTGACGCCAGAGCTCAGCAGTGTGAAGTCTGGAATTTAATAACAGCCCAAGTATAAGGGAATTGAGCTACTGGTAGTATGCTGTTTGAAATTGTGTTTTTATTGTGTGCGTATAAAAGTTTAATCTTTTATATTAATTGAATGGAGACCTTGTGCACTCATTGCCCTTCCTGGGCTGTCTGCTGTCCAGTCCCTCAACACCGCTGCCCCCTGCAGTCCAAGGCAGGTCACATCAACTTTGGAACTTCCATCAAAGCTGATGGTGGTGGA